>NW_010396472.1:12490-12720 GCF_000710305.1 Buceros rhinoceros silvestris
TTTTCCTTTGGCAAAATCAAGAAATTGTTTAGAAAGCCAAAAAGAATTCCATTGAAAAGTCTAAGGTCACTTCCAAAGATAAATTTAGTAGAAGGCATGGCAAAATAAGAACCAAAACCAGGGCGCCTTCCATCATGGAAAATTTCTGTGGCACTTGGAGGTGAAACAAAGCCAGTTGAAATCAGTAGGAAATTCATTTAACTGAGTGAGGCTTGTATTGGACATCATCA
>NW_010396472.1:12883-15427 GCF_000710305.1 Buceros rhinoceros silvestris
TCCCTGGGCCCTAAAAACCCGGACATTTGATCTGCATATCTGGGAATACATAAAGGCAGTCCTCACAGAGTGAGAAATGTCATACAAAACACACCTACAAAGCCACCGGGACATTTTGTGTAACAGTAAGAGGGATATTTTCTCCCTGATGGCTTCCTGAAGGAATAATAGTACCAGCCTGGCACAAGGAGCCATTCAGGAGGATAAGGCAGTATGCCTGCTAGTCAGATATACAATCTATTTCTGACCATCCTTTTGCATAAAATCAGATCACCAATACTTCCTCTGAAGAACAGGCATGGCAAAGAGCGTAGCTCCCTGTGAAGTGACAGTGTGAGCCTCACCATGCCACAAAAGGGCTCAGCTATAAGGTAATGTGGTTATGCAAGAATATCTATCGTTCTGGCTTTAATTACTATATTTATTGTAATAATAACAAAAGAGGCCACAGATAAAAATAAATAAAAACCTCAGCTAATGTAAAAGCAGCATCAAAAATGGTCATCTGGCTGCATAAAATTTATATAAACATGTGAAGGTATTTATTTTTCATTTTAATAGGGTGGCCTGCTTAAAGTATGGATGGTTGTTGGCAGTCTATAAGATAGCATCAGAAGATGTTTAATTTTATGCCACTATTAGTTTGGAGAGATTGCAGAAACAGTCTTCTTTAGGCTTTTGGCAGTTATTATCTCCACACCCTCGAATGATTCTCGGAGCAGCAAAAGAAAAGTAAAAAAGGATTGCTGATCACAAAATTTTGCTGTCTGTGAAACCTGGGGGTAGATCTTTCAGAGGCACCTGGTGCCAGCACAGCTCCACTTCTACAGGGTTGTGAGAGAGAAGCTAAACGCAGATACATCCCACCTTACCAGAGACTGTCACTCTACAGCCTGCAGAAAGGGATGCAGCTCTCAGTCTGTCTTAGACTGTGGGTGGGCCACATTGCCCTCTGGAAGTGTCAAAATCTCTCCCTGGATGATAAATGGAGCAAAGCCCAGCATTGAGCTGTTCTTTGAAATATCTGACTTTGAGTTAGTTGAACTTGGAACAGCTACTGCACTGTTCCTTTTCCAGAGTCAGCTCACAGTGTGTATTGACTTTCAAGCAGCAGACAATTAAACAAGATTTCATTAACCCTGCTGAGGGCTCAATTCATCTTTCATTGGCAGCAATGGTCAGAACCTCTTTGTCTTTCTGGCAGCTGCCCAAAACTCTGAGGGAACCACAGAGGATGCAGCAGGACCTACACAGTGAGAACTTCCTGTGACCATCTTGTGGCATTGACTTTAGGCTAATCATTAAGCCAACTGCAGGTGGAGATAAATTTCTCAGCCTTCACTCTTACACTGCAAGTATCTAAGCTTCAGTATCTGCTTCTGTAAGAAGCACTGCTCTGCTGCCCAGTTTGCCCCATGTTTTTGGTTACCTCATGACAACATTTGAAATTCCCACTGACTTCAGTGCACGGAGGAACAGATCATCTGGAGAGTTGCTGCAAGCGTAAATATTAAGAGATTGCCTGCTGACACATCTCAGCTGAACGCAGAAAACTGGTTAGAAGGTGCAGGAACTACCAGAACTTCACTGAAGCACTCACTGGTGTCCAGCAGACAGACATGTCCCATGGAAGGACCAGATGAAAGGCAGCTTACCCTGGTTTTCCTTTTAAACATGTAACACAGAACACCAGGCCAGCACTACGCAAAGAGCAACTTCCTCTCTGGAGAACACTGAGAAAAAAATGGGCAGGGTGGTAGACCAGGGTGGGAAAACCCATCTTGCTCTTGAAAGAACTAGTCTCCAGCTCTAGTAATGTGTGTAGATTCTTCAGTCTTGGTTCCAAAGCAATTTCTGTCCCTCCACGCTTGTTTGTACTGTTGTTTCTCTCACCAGAGACTCAGCAACAAAGTGGTTTTACAGACTTGCACCTCATAAACAGTTGACCTGCCTCCACTGATGCAACTGCAGTCTCAACTGCTCCTGGAAGGTGGGACATCCATGCGGGATCCCAAAGGACATGTACAGCTGAGGAGAAGGGAGGAGGACTTCCCCACACCATCCCATGTTAAACCGGCTGAAACTGCTCGATGCCATGACCTGTCTGTGTGTCCAGTGCTGTCAGTGGCCTGTCTGCTCAGGGTTGTGCACTGCCCTCCATCCACCTGCGCGCACACAGGGCTGGGTACTGAGCAGAAACCGCACCTAGGGAATTGCTCCTGCAAGGATGGGTGACGACAGAGACACGGGACATCTGTTTTCCTTTTGCAAGCCGCCGGAAAACGTCTGCGGCGTTCCAGCCGAAGGAGAGGAGAGACAAGCCAGAGGACAACGCGGGCTGGCTTTGCGGTTAGAGTTCTGTCTGGAGCAGTTAGGAGACCCACAGTGCAATTCCTGCTCCGATACCGATTCGCTGTGCAGTTTCGGGCGCAGTCACTTAGCCGTTCAGCGCCTTTGTTATTCCAGTTGTAATAATATTTACATCACAGGGGAGTTAGGAGGCTTATTCAATTAATGCGTGCGAAGGGTTTGATACCCCCTGAC
>NW_010396473.1:0-6900 GCF_000710305.1 Buceros rhinoceros silvestris
AGCCGCCGCGCCTGGTCGTGCCTCTCCCTTGGGTTCCTCTTCGCCTTTCCGCAGGGCCCTGCAGTGAGAACTAGGGGGACAGCAAATCCTCATGCCCACCTACCTACCGCCGACATCACCCCGAGGCGCCGGTCGCTCCCTTTCCCCCGATGCTGATGTCCCCTGAGCGTGGGACGTCGCGCTGTTAGCCGCCTTTTCCTCCCCCCGCACCATTGTGGGTTGCGTGCCGGAGAGCCTCCCACCATCTCTGCTTGGGCGCCGGGCACCCGCGCTGCCGGGAGCATCGCTGCCGTCTGTGTGCAGAGAATGGGGCGGAGAGGGAAAGCGGGGTGTGATTCGAGATGTTGAATCAGGTAATTCGGTAAACAAGAAAAACTGGAGAGAAAAGCGGGAATCAAAGGGTGAGGACACACTGTAGGACGATCTTGCTATGTAGCCAAAGATGGTGTGATTATAGAGCTGCACTTTGTTTTCAGTTGCATCTCCGACTTCGTTTTATTGCGAGGTGTTGCCTTGGGGAATTGCATGAAACTTCCCCTTAGATTTCCCTTGTTCAGAGTATCGTGAAAAGGGGAAAAAAAAAAGTATTTTAGCAAACTGAAATGGGCAGGGACAAGTTTTTTCCCTTAACTGTGCCATAATTCCAACTGGCGTGGCGGTTGTTTATATCTAATGCGTGCAGCGTGTGTGTGTTGTGTATGTGTTCATCCAGAGAGAGAAAATTCAAGAACAGTGAAAAGCGCACGAAGGGAGGCAGGCAGGAGCGGAACACAGTGAAATTGCATCAAGACCATAGACAGCGGTACTGCCAGTCGGGTTGGGAGGCAAATGTAACAAGCAAGAATTGCACTTAGAACACTGTGGGGTTTCAAATAAGCGATTCATGGGGGGAGGGATTATAGTGTCAAACCAGTTTCATTTTCGTTTTCCTTTTTCTTGAATAGCAAAATAGAGAAGTTGGGCAAATGTCAGACACTTGATGAGCTATGGGGCAAGGAAGAGCAAGGTTGAGGGCATGCTGATATTGTGCAGAAAAGAAAGGATGTGAATTTCAGAAGCACCAGAACTTGACCACAACCATGATGCTGGGATGGGCTGCAGATCCGTGTGATAAGGGGGAAGATGTGTGAACAGGAGGAGATGATATATGGGGGAAAAAGATAAGGAGATTAGTTTTCTCGTCGTAGTATCCCTGATTTGTTATTTGTCACCATAACTGTGTGTGAATATGAAATGCAGAGAAGTGGAGAAGAACGCAGGGAATACTGTTTTAGTAATGAGTGTTTAGCAAACAGTTCTTGGTTTGTGGAACCAATTTAAATTGTTGTGAGAAACAACATAGCTCTGGCTGTGAGCATTTGATGACAGGTTTAGGTAGCTGTAGAGTAAACTCTGCGTAACGTGTTCAGTCTTCCTGATTTCTGCTGCACGTGCATAACAGCTAGAGTTTTATGGGACAAAAGCATTACTACCTCTAGTTGATAAGTTCTCGTCCTATGTTGCAGAATCCCAGTGCAAATTTTTACTTAAATTAAATAATCTTCTGTATCATCATGCGTAGAGCAGATCTTTAACTGTGCGTTGGTGATGCTGTAAGGGAGACTGGGTGTTCTGGGATCTTGACTGGGGGTTGGGGGGTGGTTTGGATTTGTGGTGTAAAGGATGGAGTCTATTGCTTCCACTTGATGGTGGTGGGAAGAGAAGCTCGTAGTCAGCTGCTCTGTTAGTTCTTGGAAGCTTTGGGGTCATCTCAGTGGCCATCTCCTGTGATAGCCTGGCAACATGCTGATTATGATAGGACCAGAAAAATACCCCAGTGATATTACTACTTTTGGGGGGGTTAATTATATAATAATCAAATGATTTGTTTGCTAAAGAGTAATTTCCAGGGTAGAAGTTCTTATATGAAGCCTGTTTCTACAACTGGCAGTGGTAGGCAAACTGTTTCCAAGAGCATCCTCAGGACGTCCCAGATTTTGATGTGACTTTACTGAGGGCTGCATAGGCTTATGTTTCTTTGGTAATTCATTATTTCTATAGCCAAGGGCTTGTTTTTAAATGTCGTATTTAGCTTGATACTATTAAAAACATTTTTCAGCATTACTAGTTACAATTTAGACAGAGCTGCATTCTTCTGCTTTGGTTATAACTCTTCCCGTTAAATTTAATTGAAGGAATAAAAGTCAAATAATATTTTCATCTCTTGGGTAATAACAAGGTTTTTGTAATTTTCACTGCAGAGTCATAATTTCAGGACTATTCTTAGAAATGTTTAAGAGTTTGTATGTATTCTTACCTGAGAAGGACCTAGATGACTTGAGCTAGTGCAGGTTGTGAGGATAATGGAAAATTTTGGGGTCTATTGCTGTATTAAATGTTCATATAGCATTTAAAAAAAAAAATTTAGTAAAAATTGTTGAGATTTGAGATGTGGTATTGAAGTTTGGATTAATGTGTATAAAAACAGTGGATTCTCTACAGTCCCTCTGACAGAAAATAGGTGAAAAAAATAAGAAATAATTACAAGTTGTGTATGAATAACTTAGTCCTGGAATGCTGCATGGATTTGTCTCGTGAAACTGTTTACTGTTGTAGAGGAGCAAACTAGATGATAAATTTGATAGCTTGTACACTTAACATGCATTTTCTTTTTTTCTTGGAAGAGTGGGAGGTGCATCTGTTAAATTGGAAATAGGGTGTTTTGTGTGTGAGTCTGTAACAGGCAGCATTGTTAGTACCCTGCTAGACGAAGATGTGAGTTTACCTCCTGCTCTCCATTGCACTACACGGTTTCATAAACAACGTGATTTTTCAGCTTTAAAAACCCGAGCTGTAGTGGAGCTGTGGCCACCCTGGGATGTAGCGATGTTCCTAGTACGTAGCTTCATAATTCATGACACATAAATTAGGCACACAGGTCCACAAGGAAACTTGGACTAACTTTGGGTTCCCAGAGAGCTACCTGGAGGCGTTTCTCTGTTGCTGAAGTTGTAGCAGTATATGTCATCTGTGGACTTTTCAGGTGTATCTTTGAAGGGTGAACTGAGAACTTTACTGTAATTTCAGGATTCCTTTTAATCTGTCAACTTGGTGCGGTATGAAAAAAAAGGGTGACATTTTGCTCTGAACTTAAAGTTCTGATCTCCAGAGTGGATGGCATTTAAAATGGTTGTGTTGAAGAGATATTACTAACACCAGTTGCATGCTTGAGAGAAAGGCTGTGGTTTCATGGAAGCTGGTGTGGCCAGGTAGGGAAGGCAGCGTTACGTGTCTAGTAGAATAAGAATGGCAACCAGAGCTGATGTTTCTACCAAAGGAAGAGCTAAATGCACTGGTACTCTTCGTATATTCTCAGGTAATTTGTGAGAGCAGAAAATGTCTTTAGATCAGACCTGATCATTTGGACTACTATGGTATCTTCTAAAAGAAATATAGGGCTGCTTTTTTTTTAAAGTCAAAATAATGGCTTGGCTTGTATCTTGCACCTAAATACAAGAGAGAGGAAAAGGTAACAAAAACAGTCTTTAAAAATAGCATTTGGCAAGTTTTTCTGGGTGACGGTAGTATGTAGGAAAAGAATTTAGCAAGGAAGAACACATTCTTGATGGTAGTGACCTGTGTGTTTGTTTTCAGGGGTTCCATATAGTTTGTGCTAAATTCTTTCCCTTTATTAATTTGAAAAAAAAAAAAAAGGATGTAACCAAATAAAACTGTGTGAAGCAAAATACTGCGCTTCTTGTAGGCAGCAGGTGACAATTTCAATTTGCCAGCTGATGTGCCAGCTACAAACCCAGTTGAGTTTACCGCAGTGAACTGAGTAGTGCTCTTCAAGGAGAGGGAAAAATTGTTTTAGAAGGATGTTCTATTGCTTGAGGTACAGGATTGATTAAAAACATCCTCCTGATGGAGGAGTTGGGTAAGTGACTTAGATTTTAATATCTGAGCTCAGAAGAAGACTCAAGAGCTTTGACCCTTTTGTTAATTTCTGATGAGACACAATCTCTGAAGAAAGGAATATGCTTTGCTCTAGACAATACTTATCTTGAAGCAGGAGCAAGGCATAAACTAAATCTCTTGAGGATGGGCACCTCTAATTTCTGGTTCTGTTAGAGCCTAAAATGGGAGGCTGCTGTTTCATTCTTCATGTAAGTGGGTGATTTCACTCCCTGTGCTCTTCGTTCCCATAAAGACTGATTTGACTCCAGTATGTTTATTGCTGTTGAGGGGTTGTTACACTGACAGAAACTCATTAGTTGCAGCTTGTTTTCCGTTAAGTGCACGGTTGAAGTCCTCGTTACCACTTGGCTTCCTCCCTCATTTGCTTTCCATTTGGAATGTGTTAGGTTTAATATCCACAGTTAAAATTGCCAGACAAAGTATTTCCAATAAGCTGATTGAATATTTATGTTCTTGAAACAAAGCAACTCCTTGGGAGAAAGTGTATTTTAGTATTTAGAACGCAAAGCTAGAACTCTGTTAGAACTGAATGTTGACATTGTGTTGGATATCTTGGTAGCTGACTCTGAGGACGTGCAGCTTTTGCCATTGGACTATTTAATTCTGCCTCTCCTTCAGTCCTTCCGTGTCTTCTCTTTCGTACCTCAGGCACCTGAACATCATTCAGTGGCACTAGACCTTATTGAGTTCCTAATATTTTACTTGTGCTTAAAACTTGAAATCTAAAATATCTGTTTTCACAGAGGGTAAGGACTAGCTGTGTTTTGGGTTTTTTACTTGAGTTTGGTGAGCCATAGGAAAATAAATAACGCAGTGCTTTGGCAGTGTGGCTTGTGTGCTTCCTGCAAACAGAGTGTATCACAGTGGGTTTTGAAGCTCTACTGTGTGAGCGTGACTTGTGAAGTGCAGAAGATAGAATGTGACAAGGAGATGAGTCTTCCATCTGAGTTTGTCTGAAGACATGAGTGGGTGCAGTGAAGAAGAAACATGAGGTTGCTGTTGACAGTTGAAATCAACCAGTAACTGTGAAGTTGAAACCTGTTTTCTGAGAGTGCCGAAGCAGGGAGGAGGACTGGTATGGCTTATCTGTCTTAGTCAGGATGTTGTCTCAGTCATTTTGTGGAGTTTTGGAAGATGATGAACTTGGGTCTGTAGACAAAAATAGACAAGAAAAGGCATGAAAGAGAAATTTTGAATGGACGTAAATGGAGAGAGTAGTGTAGTGGGGAATGAAGCTCAATGTTCTTCTCCAGCCATGCCCGTTCTGAATTCAAGGGGTATCTTCTGCAGAAGAGTCAACGTTGGGTCACAGATAGCCTACTGAAACAGTCTGCAGTATTCAGTCCTCCCAAGGGAAAAGTGGATAAAACAGTTGAGATGTTACTCAAAATGTTGTTCAGCATATAACAGCATTTTCTTTCTTTCCAAGGGGATCAGGAATGTCCAGACAACCTGATTTCTACATCTTCAGACAGGAAAGTGCACAGGAGATCTTAATGAAACGCTCGATCAAGCCTGTTCAACACTCGGGAGCGTATCTTCTCCCATATTCTTCTAGGGATGCTTGGAATATTGAACTGGAGGAGGCAGTTCTTTGAATCCTGTCTCAGTGCTTTGATACTGGCTTGATGCAGATGTGTTGATTCAAGCTGTAGCTGGGGGTGTGGTGTTTTGCAAGTGGGGCGAAGCAGAGGGCACTGGCTTGTCTGGCCTGTACTGTGGCTAATTACACTCTGTATTGTAGTGTTACGCAAACCTCTGTGACACACCCTTCACCTTGATTTTCAAAACATTACCAGTTCTGTGGAATTAAAAACAAAGCTATTTTTATTTGCTTTTTTTCTCATTGCAGCAGAGTGGCCGAAGACTATGACAGGTCTCCCAAGCACGTCGGGAACTACTGCCAGCGTGGTCATTATCCGTGGGTCAAAGATGTATGTCGCTCATGTTGGTGATTCAGGAGTGGTGCTGGGAGTCCAGGATGACCCCAAGGATGACTTTGTGAGAGCTGTGGAGGTGACACAGGACCACAAGCCAGAGCTTCCCAAAGAAAGGGAGAGAATTGAAGGCCTTGGGGGCAGGTAACTGCCTTTGTTTTTTCTTCAGTTTTGATCTCTGGATATTAGTTGTGTCTCTCTGACTGAACTAGGCTTTAAGCTTGCTTGTTTTGGGTAAGCTGGTGATTCTCATACTGTATTTGTATTCCTTCCCTATCTATGCTCTGATTTTCTCTAACTTGTTGGGGAATAAGTTACAGTGATCCATTGTTAACATTGTGCTTTTTGCTAGTGGTTTATGGTATAAATAAAATTTTACTTTTCTGGTGGATTCCCATGAGCTGAGGTGTGGTTACAGTTCTAAGCGTTCACTGAAAACCTTGAAAGTGGAGATACTGATATTTGACCTATTTTTAAATTAAAGTCTGAATCTGAGGGGGGGAAAATGCCTTTCCATATAGACAATGTGATAGGAGTGCTGGAGTATCTGGTTTGTCAGATGGTGTCAAAACAGCAGTTTTGAGACAACACTCTAATTTCTCATGCATTCTGCATCATTCCTGAGGTGACAATGGCAGCTGTTGAGTAGGCTCTTGAAAGCTTCTGTTTAAGTAACACAAAACCCCCTAAGATTTGAAACAAGATGCAGTATTTGTTGTGTTTAAATATATGCTTAATATGCTAGAATACCGTGTTTCGATGGGTACGTCTCCATAATAACCTCTTCTCTGGCAGGAGGTGGCAGATGTTGGAACACCTCTGAGTTGTGGTTGATGAGTGTTCGCTGTGACTGAGGAGGAAGGCAGGCAGCTCTGTCAGGTGGCACTAATGTTTTGAGACAAACCTCAGGGCTCGGGTTTGGCGAAGCTTCACAGGAGCTCTCTGTTCTTCCGTTCGACGGTGCTGCACCAGATGGACGGGCACAGCTCCCTTCTCCGAGCGGTTC
>NW_010396473.1:6994-21229 GCF_000710305.1 Buceros rhinoceros silvestris
AGAGGCAGAGATCACTGAAGGTTTTCCTGTTGACATCATTTGTAGAAGAACCTTGTCAGCTCATTAACCTTCAGATATTTGTGTCTCTAGCAGGTGGAGGTTGCTCAGTTAGCTCTAGTGGTGGTTTTCAGAACGGATAACTCACAGTTTTGCTAGAGACTAGTAGTTTTTAAAAAATTTATAGGTTTCCAAGTTCCAGAGATTGAAAGTCCCTAAAGCTTTAAAGGAGTATTTCCTGGAACTTTGTAGCACCAGGAATGGTTATTTACTTACTAAAAAAACAACCAACCTCTTTCCTGGTGGTACTTCTGTTATTCCCGGGCTGGCTGTTGCAGGCTGTCATGAGGCAAATGATAGGAGTGAGGTGGAACTATACAGCTATGCTGTTAACCTCATCTTTCGTGAGAGCGGATTTGGAACCGTTAGTGGGAGAGCTAGTTGCCTCTCTCATTAAAAAGGATGTTTTCCTAGTAACAGTCTCTGAGTGTGGGGTGAGGTCGTCTGTCTGATAAAACTGGAGTTGGCTTTGTGTGGTTATCAGTTGTGCGAGTGGGTGAGATCGATTTTTAGGATATGGTGTTCGACTTTGCACTGTGCAGGTCAGAGGACGGAGCTAAACATGCCCTTGTTGTTAAGGCCTTTGAAGTCTCAGGAGGTGCATCTTGAATAGCTTTGGTATGGGGAATCTTGAGGCTGTTCCAGAGCTGCTCGTTACCAATGGCTGTTCTTGCATAAAAACTACTTTTAAGTATCTAGTTCTGAACTTGGTTGGGGCCAAGCTTTGCTGGTACCTTGTTCCATTACCTTTTCTTCCTCCATGGCTCATACTCTCTCTGTTCTTCTTTTTTCCCTGCCTGACAGCAGCTGCCCCATTTTCTTGCTCTGTAGCTTCTGCTTCGACCCTTCTAATGCTGTCTGTGATAACTAAAACCAGTGCTCAGTGCCTTAGAGCAGGTGTTCATATTCAAATGCAGAGCTGCTCCTTCCTCTCTCCTGCTTTCAGCAGATCAGCTATGAACAATTCCTCTTTTATTTATGCACCGTTAAGGAAATCCCTCCAGAAACTGCTCCTTTGTTGTTTTTTTTTTTTCCCCCAATGATACCATGCTGCTCTTTACTGCCAAACATTAGCAGATGGAGAAGACTGAGGAGGAACTGCATGATCTTTCCACCCAAGTGCGTTGGTGTTGATGGTCCTCATCTGAGGAAAGCAAATTCAGTTCTGTTTTTCGTCTGACAGATTAGAAAGATACTCTTACATCTGGTTGTTGCAGCCAGCCAGAATTTCTTCCAGGTCTTAATTCCCCTGCTTTTTCTTCTGCTCATCATCTCTCATTTTTTCCTTCGGCTTAATATGGGATGAAAGTATCGAAGTGACACCGTGTGTTTGGAGTTAATTGTGCTGTGGACTTCCTTGAGGGTGCTGTCATTACTGACTTCATGTTTGCATATTTAACTGGTTTTGTGTCATGGAAACTAACGTTCATGCTTTCACTTAATTCCTTTTTAACTCCTGCCTCTTTCTGATGGTTTTAGTGTGATCAACAAGTCTGGGGTGAATCGTGTCGTTTGGAAGAGACCTCGTCTGACTCACAATGGCCCTGTGCGCCGCAGCACCATCATTGACCAGATCCCATTCCTGGCAGTTGCTAGAGCACTCGGTAAGTCGTGCCTGTGTTTGGAAAGTGAGACACCACTGTGTACCGGCCACCAGCTGAATCGGTAGCCTGTTTTGCCAAAACACACAGTTCAGAGGGTTTTACTTGCCTTGGTTACAAGGTTATCTGAAAGTTTTGGCCTTTTTAAAGTGTTTTTAATACAATACGGGTTTCATTTTTCAAATGAAGCTGTAGAAGGTGTCATTGGTGAGTGAAGGACTTGCGCTATAATATGCAGGATTTTCAATGTCAGTTTTAGAATGATGGTGCTTTGTTTCTGTTGCAAACAGGAATGTACGATGCAGCGTCTGCAAGATGGAGAGCACATCTGTCTTGTTCTTACTGAGATAACAGGACTATAATTTTTGACTGGGTGATGGTAAGAGTAGGTTTTGCTGCATAGTGTATGAATTACTTCAGTCTTCATTTTGCAGTGAATCTGATTTCTTTCAAGACTTAGCATAGAATGAACAAAGGGGTGAAGGTCAAGTCTGTGCTTTATCTATAGCTTGACTTTGCGAGAATATTGGTAGTGGGAAACTATTCTTGAGGAACACTTCAGAGGACAAAAGGCGTATTACAGTACCCAGCACCCTTGTTATGAATGGTTTATGGGAAGCACTTCATAACTGAATCTTTGGATACCTCTTGCCCGGGAGTAGTGGTGTTTTCTGGTCAGCTTTTTTCTTTAAATTTCATTGCAGCACCCCAATCTTCTGCAGTTCATTGTGTCCTTCCTTTGCCCCAGTGAAGAATTCTCTATCCAGATACGCCCAGTATAGGTTCAATTTTGTGTTAACATGGTACCATATTTTTATCTGTGAAAACTGTCCTTAATTTCTTCTTGGCAAGCTTGACAGTTATGTGATAGTGTTGTCAGTGTTCCTAGATCAGCTTGCCAGCGTGTCATGGGACAGTCTGTTCCTGGGACGGTGGTCATCTTGATAATTGCATAGCATTACTGTGTCTTGTTTCGGAGGCTGTGGTTACTGTTTCACAAGGATTTGTCCATTGTTAAGAAGAATTTTGCTGTGATAACTAACATTGTAAAAGATAGCTGTTTATCAAGGGAGGAGTCACGAGTGGCTGAGTAGCAATCTTTCAATAAAAATAAAATTTTATAGCTTTTATGGACATTTTTCTCTGTATCTTTGTGTCATGTTTTAGGCGAGATGGTTGCTTATTTTATGGTTAGTAAAACTGACTTGAGTATTTGAGTAGATCGTTTGGAGTTAATAGATGACTAGCAAACAGACATCTTCATCTGCTGAGCAATATGGCCCTCCTCTCCCCTTCTATGCAGAAGAGTATGCGCTCCTCGTGGATTACAAAAAGTGTGTGCTTCATTTTGATGAATCTTTCATTCCTATGATTGCAAGTTTGTTGTTTGTCGAAATAGCTGGATGACTTTTGATCCGATTCCTCTCAGCGAGTTGAACAAAAAATTTGGCTGGGTTTTGTGTGCAGGTGGGAATTTGAGGAATGATGCATCTGTTAGCCCCCTATTGCATGATTTCCCATTATGTGGATGAAGGGGATTGCTGGAGAGTTTCAGGTCCAAGAAAGGAGAATGCTTCTCTTATAAACAATTCTTGGTTTCAAGAGTTAGCAGATTAGAATGCTTAAAAGAGGGCTTTGGTGTCTTCAAATCACAGAGAAGCAGATTTACAATGTGACAGCGTTTTGGTGTTTGCTTGCTCAAGGAGCCTCCGTAGCCTCTTCACATCCCCTTCTGAGGGAGGTATGACAAACCTCTTGGAAAAGGGATCACAGCTGCTTCGCTCTGTAGGCCCCAGATGGTGCACAGACGCTCGCAGTTTGGAAACAGGATTTAACTTCTTTCGGAGGCCAGCATGCCCCTTACGGTCCTTACAAAAGACCTACCACGGCTCAAGCCATTTGCATTCATGCTGTTGAGGCCTGCCCGACCTCTTGGCTGGCGCCCAGATTACTACCCTGGCTGGCAGAGAGCTCTTGCAGCGCTGGAGCCTCTCCAAGCAGAGTAGTAACTGTCACTGGTGACGTATACTGGTTACCAATGCTCCAGTCAATCCCATGAAGATCTAGCACAGTGATTCTTTTTGCCAAGTCCAAACTCTTGATAGAAATCCCGTACGGATTCCAGACTAGACAACTGGACAGTGATTTTTAGTAGTTGAGCGGGAGTCTTTCGACACTCTGCTCTGCACTGTGGAGAGAACTACGGCTGCAGATTTACTCTCTTTAAAGTGGGAAGATGATCTGATTAAAAACTCTAGAACATAGTGTTTTTTTTTTTTTTAAAACTGTCTGTCTTTTATAACACTTTTAAAATATTTTGGTGTGGTCTCATCCCTCATCCAGCCCTTAAGTCTAGGACTTACTGTGAGGAGCATGGCAGCAGTTTAGAAATAGCAGGAATAAAACACTGTGGAAAAGCATTGCCTTGGTCAAATATTTGGACAGCAGAAAGGTGCAATAGAAGTCCTTCTGGCCAGATTAATTCTCTAGGCATTCCCTTTCCTGTTCTGATGGAGTACAGTGTCTTTCTGCCCTAAATAGACATTTGTGGTATGCACTTTTCATTACCACGGCATCTTGCCACAGCAATGCCTGCATTTAAGTAATGTTTAATATATTTACAGCCCAATAACCAGTCAGAAATATTTAGGTTTCATACTGTCTCTCTAACGGATCTGTATCCCACTTCTACTGTATACACGTTTTAAGTCTTTGAGTGAAATGTTTTGAGCTGTAGCAGAGTATTCTGCGTTTTAAACATCACTACTTCCGCTAATCTTTTCTGGGCAACAAAAACCTTTTTCTTTACTCCAATTTGCTTGTAATAGGTACTTGCGAATCCCGTGCGGTCTCAGGACTGTTCACCTTGGGACTTGCTACCCATTCTGATCAGAAGAGCATTTTGTTTCCTTAGAGCAGCGTAAGGGTTTGAGAAAGATTCCTGGCACCCATGATTTCATGGTTACAGCCTGTTGCTTAAAACAGGTGTGAGGTGACTCGGATTACTCGGATCCCCTTGCGTAAGGCTGTGAGTGTGCAGGGTGCTGGATACTGCAGAGCATCTATCTGCTCAGGGGCAGCAAGCCTTCATGTAACTTGCTTGGGTGTTTCTGAAGAGTCTGTGTGTGTCATTGCATGGTGTATTAGCTATTGTCTCCCTATGCAGAGAAGCAAACCCCTTGGGAAGGCGTTGTAGACTCCGTGAGTGTGCTGTATGTGCGTGTCTTGGGGAGAGAATGCTGAGAGAAGCAACCTGCCCCGTGAGTGTACGACACAACAGCCGGGTACACGCTAGCAGAGAGGTTATGTTTCGGTGATACCATCTATCTGAATACCTGAACGTAGGCTTGTTTCTGGGGAGATGAGCACAAGGCTGTAAGTGTACAAAATGGTGTGTGTTTTGTTCCCATGTGCTGAAACCCATTGTGGAAAAATGGAACGAAGAGTTTTGATCTTTGGAAACCACTTTTGAAGTCAAATCTGGTTGTGTGTGTAACTTTGAAAGGTGGTTCTACAAAGTTAGAAGTCCAGAAAAACCACAGTCTGAGCTCTGAATATCTTTTGGTGAAACTTGAAACAAGAACAGAATGTAGGAAAAAAAGAAAAAAAAAGTAGGTAAATGGTGTGACGAATCACTGAGCTCTGCAGATTGTGAGTGTAACTTACACTCATTGTAGTTTTCTGAAGTTGCTGTTTAAGTTGCTATCCCCAGCTGTCCCCCAGCTGATCAAGTTGACTTGTAATGCATGTGATGGCAGAAATGAGTCTTGATTGTTTCCTAAATCGAGTAGGATATCTCTTGCTGGTAAATTAGTTCAGGTCTAAATCTAGTAATCTTTTATGGACTTTTTTCCCTCCTCCTTCTCCCCTTTTCTTGGGAACTAATACAGAGCCAAAATTTGCAGCTGTCAGAAGGGTTATGCAGTAAGGGATTGCCTTACAGTATTGTAGCTGTGTAGTGTGGGGTTTCTTATTGATTTTTTTAAATTAATGATGAAAAGTGAACCAAGAACCTGCTAGTTAAACCACTTATTCATGTAGCATCAAGAAGTATCTTTTCCCTGATTTTTACGTAGAAATATAATAGACTCACCACAGTTTTAGGTGGAGTGGCCTCCACCATAGGGGTTTGACTTCTCTTAAGAACATGAGTTCCCTGCTGACCCCTGTAGAGGGTTATGTGTCAGAACAGCGAACGCTCAGTGTA
Source organism: Buceros rhinoceros silvestris (assembly GCF_000710305.1). Taxonomy (NCBI): domain Eukaryota; kingdom Metazoa; phylum Chordata; class Aves; order Bucerotiformes; family Bucerotidae; genus Buceros; species Buceros rhinoceros. Next base: position 12,860 of record NW_010396473.1, read on the forward strand.
TAGCTGCTACAAGCATGTTGGCTCTGACAGTGAGTGGAAGCAGTTTCCCTGAGAACTTACCGAATGCCAAAATTATTCTGTGAAGCTCTCTGAATGTGCAAACCGTGAAACCCGAGAGAAGAGGGTGTGGCTGACCTCAGATGGTCTAACGAGATTCCTGTATAAGGGTTTAGGATTTTTTATATGCATTTAAATACTTTGTTTTTTAGAAATGTTACCAAATAGAACAGTCACTGCTACCCAGTGGCTGCTTCTTGGTTCTTTTTTCCTGCTTGTTCGTAGGCCCCTTGGTGAAGATCGTGACATTACAACTGTGAGCTCGCGCAGTTCATTTAAGTGGGTGTCATTCTTTCAGCAGGTTTGACGGAAACAGGTAAAAGAAGCTCCTACAGGAGTAGTGAAGGTTTTAAGGCCTCAAGTGCTTCTTGTAGTTCTTCTGCTTGCTGTTGCTCTCAGTTTTGTGCCATCCCTCAGACTGACCTGTGTGTGGTTGCTGCTGGGCTGAGAGGCCACAGCGCTGGTTCCCCTGTGGGCTGCTGTGGAGCTGCCCTCTCGTGGCTGTAGCACCAGCTTGCTGTCAGCTCTGGGGAAAATGTGTTCTAGCTCAGCTGGAGCGGTTCGCAGTGGTTGCTCTCCGCACACGTCGGAGATTTGCCTCGCTTCTAGCAGCGCTGCCTTGTTGACAGTGAAAAAAGGAAGTTCTGCAAGTCTTCTCTTTGTACTAACAGACCTTTTAGATAAAACTTCATTTTAGAAAGATCTGGGATTAATCAAACTGGGTTTTTGTTTTGGACTGACTTATGAAAGTAAACTTTTCTTTCCTCTATTACAACCAAAGGATATTTTTGTATTCAAAACAGCATGCTCCAGAAACATAAATGAAAGGCTTGATTTATATGACTTCTGACCATACTTTTGCTATAAGAAGGCTTTGGGCTTAATCCAATCCAGTCTACTTGTGTGATGGGTGTTTTTGTTTATAACTTCAATTACTTTCCTGGCGGCAGCTGAGGTTTCTCCACTGTATTTTAAAAGGAGGGTTTTTTAATTGTATTTTAAAAGGTAATAGAAAGCAGATAAGATAGACTACATATTTTGATATTTTACAAGTAGCTAAATTAGTTTCCTGCTCTTTTAGTATATGATTTAAAACATCTATTTTCCATTTTGGAAGAAGCAGTGTAATTTTTGTGTAGATCTTTGTATATTATTCTGGTTCCAAGTCATGACTAAAACAGGTATGATTTTTCTAGAATATGTGGAAGGAATTCCACTAATACCAATTTTTTTTGTTTGGAAGTGAACCTCACACCAAGAGAAATATTCCGGTTCTGTAAGTTTTTAGGGAACAGGATTGTTAAGTTTGGTAAATGTTTGGGTTTTAATTTGGAGCAAAAATAGTACAGCTCATAAAACGCTGTCTGAGAGCCTGGCACTCCGTCGTGTAATCCCAGCCTTTGGCAGTCTTGGCTTCCCAGTCTGCTGAAGGGTCACTTGTCTGTCTACTCACTTTGGGGCAGAATTAAACATTTCAGAGCACTTTGAAAAGCCCAGGGAAAAGTGGGCTTTCTCTTTCTGGCTTGCTTTGCTCTCCCTTTTTCTGTCCTGGAATTGTGACAGAGGGTGCAGTGTAAAGTGACTCTTCCGAAGTTTGTCACATACTCCTCAGCTGCTGTGGATGCTGCGCCCTCCAGCTGGCCAGAGAAGGACAGACAGCTGACATGAGTATTCTGTCTATGCAGCAGCTCTAAAAAGCATTGCCTTAATCTGTGGTGCTCTGCCCTTTACAGGGAAAAAAAAAAAAGAGAGTAGCTCACCCTAGTGACACGGGTTGGCCTTTGCTGGCTTGGAGTTGCAGCTCTATGAGAACTCCTCTCGAGACGAGGCGTTCTTTGTGCAGTAGTGCTCTGCCAGGGATCACTTGCCTGCTTGATTAGTTGGAGTTTGGGGATTTATGGGAGTGGACTGACGATAGATTCACATGGAAGGCAATTTTCCCTATGCTTTAGGGCAAGTTCTGGTTGTTTCCTTCTAGGCTGAGGAAGAAAGAATCAGGAGTTTTCTCTATGCCTCAGGCTTCAAATATACTTTGAGGAATTTTTCCTGTTCAAAGAACAAAAGAATTGTTTTTCAGTTTGTGACACCTAGTTCGGGTCTGGTTTGGAGTGATCAGTCAATACCTGATTGTGCATTAATGCTGTTCCATCGTACAACTTTGTGAATAACCTAATCTTCTCTCTTTCTGCCCCCTTGCCGGTTAAGACCGATGGTAGTACTGTAGGGCAGTGGCTTAGTTTCACGCCTGGATTTGGCCAAAGTCGTGGACTAGTATTGCCAGGTAGTCTGGCGGCTGTTCTAACGCAAATCATGGCATGCCAGCTATGAATTCCTGTGTCAAGCCCACACCTTGGTGTATAGATCACCCGTGGCCTTCAGAAGGGCAGCTCACTGTGGAGGAGACTCTGGTGGAGGTTGGAAGGCCTTAGCGGCCACTGGGAAGGTTGGGCTCCTGGTCAGGGGTTTGGCCTGTGATTTGTGAGGTTGGGAACTCATCATACAGTATGCAGGAGTCCCTGCATACCCTCCAAGTTCAGAATCCTTGGAGTCTCCTTTATAAGCCACGTGATATTACCCATTATCCCCATGAGGAGCCGCTGCTGCCTTGGAGAAAGATTCCCTGAATTGGAGTATTACTCGGCTGTTTTCTCCGGAAGGGCAGCAGGTGGGTGTGATGATGTACGTAGATGAAACAAAATTAAATAGCACTGGGTTATTTTTATCATACAGCACAGTATTTTAATTGAAAAATGATTCATTTAGTAACACTTGTCATTTCTCCTAAATGAGTACGAATAACCCAGCAAATAAAGGTATAAATCTATGACGTGTGTTGCCACAGATTCCAGGATCTGGTAGTTGTAAGATCCCAAGCTCTTTATGTTACCTGCTGCATCCGGGACAGACGTGATGTGAAGAACGTGGTGCATAAAGACTTCTCGTGGCAATTCATATACAGTAATTGCTGTGCAGGAGCTCGGCTCTTCTGTTAGAGAGTTTATTTTGATGCCGTTGCCAGCTGGCTGGCTTTGTTGTGAGCCTGGGAGGAGAGAGCACCTCTCCACAAGCAGGCTGGGCTTTTAATTAGCACTCGGTAGAAGCGTGTGTTTGCCGCTGTGCGGTGAAGGTGAATTGGTGCTTTAATGAGGAGGGACCATCCCCGCTCCTATGGTGAAGTGGAGTAATTGAGTTGAAGTATTCCCTTTCCTGATTCTGGAAGAGTCTTTTCAGCTGGTTGATAGCTTAAGGCAAGGCTAATGGAAGGAAGTAGGAAGACAAAAAGCTTATTTATTATCTTTAAAAGGGTGGCGATGGATGTGGAGGGAGGCTGCAGGCACGCTTTGTGAAGCCAGCAAAAAGCAAAGCAAAAAAACCTGACAAAACCTTACTCTTAAACTGGAGCTCTTAAGCTTCTGTATGCTTCCCAACCCCAACATTTTAATTAACTTCTACTTTTAAAGCAGTGTGTTTTGCACAAAAAAAATGTAGCCAGTGCTTGCACATAATCATGTTACTTTTTGTGGCTTATCGCTGTAGGAAGTTATTAATGAACATAAAAAAAGGAGTAGAAGGTGTTAGTGCAGCATAATGCTCTTTTTGATTTAAAGGTCCAACCTTAGTATTTTTTCAAGTATACTTGATGAAATTGAAATAAATTGATATGGAAATGCGTTTTTCTGATGGAGTGGTTTTTACTTGAGGGTGGTTTGGAGGAAGCACTCGAACCAGCAGCTGTTTCGATTTGGATGTGTTACTCAGATTCAGCCCAGGCCATCATTTCTGGTGAGGTGACCCCAAACTCATTTGCGCAGCAAGAAAGATGTAAAAATAGAAAGGTTCACCACATGAGGCCTTCCGAGGGAGAGGCTTTAGCTCTCGTTTTCTCCTTCCTGCTGGAAGCCAGGCACTGCCTGTGTTCCCGTGGCTTCTTTCCAACTCCAGAATTTGGCACATGGTGTTCAGATGGAAAGACGCTCTAACGCAGCACTGCCCGGCTTTGAAAGCGATACTAATCCTGGGGAAGGAGGAGGGATGGGAAAGAAATTAACAGGCCGAAGGCTTCTGTCTCTCCGCCTTTGCCTTCTCCCTTTGTCCCTTCTCTGTGGCACCTGCATGCGTAAACTTGTACACAGCAAGACCTAACCCTGGGTTTCTGTGTTGCTTGGATGGCTGTGGAGGAGCCCAGGTTTAAAAAAGAAATGACAAAAGGGTAGTTTAGCACCTCGAATGAGCTGGGCTTGTTAGGGTGTGCAGGGCAGCCTGTCATCATGATGCAGAGTGTAATCTAGTGCTGTATATGATGCTGGCAGAGAAAAGGGGTTATGTGATCCTACCCCAAACCCTAACCTGAGAACTATGTCACGATTCCCTGTACAAACAGTAGGGATTTCGTCTCCAGTATTTGAACTGTACCGGTAACTGGAAGGGCAGATTTTTTCCTGGTTTGGTGTGAGTTCAACAGAGAGAGGCTTTACTCCTGTTTATGGAGAACTTCAACTGTTCAGACAGGTTTCAGTTTTGGATATTGAGGTTTCACTGCTTTCTAGGTATTAATCTGTTGTAGTTCCCCTTTTTCTAGAAACGTTAGTTTTAAGAGAGTAGAAGACTTCCTTTAAACATATGTTGTTTTGAATGTGGTTTTATTAAAATAGCCACATACTAATGAACACGATGGAAAGTGACAGCGGCAGAACAGTCATGGTGCTGAAATCACTCTGTGTTACTGCTGGTGATTGTTTTCATGGGAACGTTTCTCTGTAGTTTCCAAGATCTGTGTTTTCAGGTGTAATGTAACAATTCAAAAACATTTTCTCCTTCACTAGGTGATCTTTGGAGCTACGACTTCTACAGTGGTGAATTTGTTGTGTCTCCTGAACCCGACACTAGTGTGCATACGATAGATCCCCAGAAGCACAAATACATTATCCTTGGCAGTGATGGACTGTGGAACATGATCCCACCTCAAGACGCTATCTCCATGTGCCAGGATCACGAGGAGAAAAAATGCTTCATGGTGAGAGCAGTGGCTATAAGTCATCGTGGAAATTTAGTACTACTTTCCTCTAAGTCGCTTAGTCTGGCGTGTATGAAGAGCACCTGACAGTGGCATTGCTGTGTAGGCATATTCGTAGTTTTGCTGCAGCATATTCTATGTTAGAACGTGGCTGATCCTGTGCTTGCATGTGCTGTCACGTACCTTACATGTCACCATTATTTACGTTATTTGGTTGTCTTGTGGGGGAATTTCACTACCAGGATGGTATCTGCGAGTGATAAAGACTGTAACATGTTTCTCCTCTAAGGAACCTATACAAAATACTGCCTAAAAGTGAAATTTATTTCACTTTACAATGCAGACAATTGTTTATTGCTTTTTACACGATTTGTACAAAGTCTGAATTAAGTTCTTCTGTGGTTTATTGTAGGAAACAGTTGAGAATTTATATAGTGGAGCATCTGAGCATGAGATAGTAAATAATCCGTAAACTCTTTGAGAGACTTTTGGGAAGACTGTAGGATGTGTTAAAACCAGGCTATTTGTGCAAGTCGTTGTATCAGTGTTACGGTTTTAAAGCACTCACGTATACGTGGATTCTCCTGTAAACTGATTTTAAACTTCTGTTTCACTAAGATACATTTCAATTATCATTCCCTCTTGTTTCTGAATCAAGCTTTCTTAGCACATGATATATAGGAACACGTCTTGGGCTGTGCCACATAACCTGTGCATCTTCCAAGGTGACCTGTTTGCTCTCTGTCCCTTTCTTCTGACATACAGGGAGAGCACCGACAGTCTTGTGCCAAAATGCTGGTGAACAGAGCGCTGGGCCGGTGGAGGCAACGCATGCTTCGGGCAGATAACACTAGCGCCATCGTCATCTGCATCTCGCCGTTGCAGGAGAGCAAAAGCAACTTGGAAAACGAAGAAGAATTGTATCTGAACCTGGCAGAGAGCCCCTGCTATAGCAGCCCTGATATGAATGTCATGACGCCCTCCCGCTGCTGTACCCCACCTGTCAAGGTAACATTTTTTCCAGTGTTTTAAATGTTCCACATTTGAGTGTGGAGCCCACTAAATAATACCCATCTCCCTTTCCTTCCCCTGGTAGTAATTTTTTTTTTTTTCTTTATGCAGCTTACTGTGATGTGTAGGATTGGGGCAATGGTGTAGGCAGACCATTGCCAGAGACTGCGGTAGTACTTTCAGAAACTACTGGCCTGTCAACTCAGACCACTATTGAATGTTGGGCTTTTGTTACATTTTTAACTGTAGTGTACTAGGCAGTACGTGTGGCTAGATAATATATTTCACTTGTAGGACAGTAACTTGACAGCAGTTACCTGGAGATGTCCCCAGTGCTTCCACCTACAAAGCTTTGGAGAAACAGATGAACTTCTAACAAGTGTTTTGTAAAAGTCTTTGGAGCACCAAGGGCAGGATATTCACGTATGAACTCTTCAGAGTTGCTGAATTTAGGGATGTAATGTTTTTGTCCTGATCACTTATTAGCAGCTGTTGTTCTCTATTCCCTCCTTAACGTAGAAGAAACGATCCCTGTAACTTCATGTATATGGTTAAAAGCGCTGTTTTTTGGAAGTAAGTTTTCCAGGATGCCCCCAGACTCAGAAGTAGGCTTCTGAGAGAGGAATCACGCTGTGGGGATCAGAGGTTTATAAAAGAAAAATCCCAACGCGTTTCCTTGGCGAATAAGGTTGGGCTCCAGTTTGTTTTCCTGCCTTGCCATCTGCTTGCATGGCTCGCCCTGCTGAAGAAGTGCAGACTGCTTGTGGATGTGTTCCTTGTCTCGGGGGGGTTTGGTTTCGTTGTGGGCTTCGGGGTTTTTTTGTTTGTTGTTTTTTTTTTTTTTTTTTTTTTTTTTTTTTTTTTTTTTTTTTAGGTAACCCATGGGTTAATGTATTCAAACACAAACTGCTGTAAAGAATGTTTTCTTTCTGGATTGGGAGATCTTATTGTCTTCCTCGGGTGGATTTAATGTTCTTTGTCAGAGGAAAAGCCGTTACAATACAAGGTCTTTCTTCAGGTCAGAAGTTCTAACAGTTAACATAAAGCAGAGCCGTTCAGAGGCTTTTTTATTTTTTATTTCTGTAAGAACTGGAGTGTAGTTATGAGTGGATGTTTGTTCAGTAATTACCAGCTGCTCCTGATTTAAGTAACTGTCCTTTGATGTTCTGCAGGATCTTTGGATAAGTGTCCTTTGGGCAAAAACAAAGCAAACATTAGAAAGGGAGCCCTTAACGGTCCCATGGTAGAAACAAGCTGCTAATAAAATGGCCAGCTCAAACTTTGTCTCCTTCCCTTCCATGTACTGGTGTAAAATACATGGAAACTGCTTAAAATTGAACAAAATCTTGAGTGGAGAAAAGTTATTTTAATTCTAAATACTCCTAAACTTGTAATTTGTACCGTATGCTGTGTGTGCGATCTGTCATCAGTGCTCACTGAATAAACGCTGAGCAACATGGACTGCAAAAGACCCAGAAAGAAGTCCTCTGGAGGAGGAGTTAGTGGCTTAGGACTTACTGAAAAAGATGGAGAGCAGATCAAAGTTTCTCAATTAAACAGAAGTATTTCTTAACTGTGTATCCTTCCGGCAACAATTACTAATACAAAATTAATTTAAATGTTCCTGAGGCCAGTGGTAAAACTTGGTTGATTAGATTGTTGAGAAATGAAGCTGGCGACTCGTGTTTTGTTTTTCTGGTTTTGTGGCATCACTCTTTAGCAGTCCATCCCCAGCCTTCCGTTGGCTTCCCAAAGCCTTATCCCACCTCAGCTATTTGTATCAAGCAAAAGATGGTGGCAGTAAAAACCACAGGTGTCTTACACAATAAAAATATAAAACGTCAGTCATGGCTAGAGACACAAATTGAAAAGTTAAATTGAGCTGATGAAGTAACGTTGACAGAGCTGCTCTGTCAGAGCTTTCTTAGAGGTTCTGCAGGAACCAAGTTGAAGAATAACCTCTCAAATACCATCTGTAAAGCGCTTTCCTCTTGCGCGGCTCTATGCAGTAAAAAAGCAGTATCTAAACAGTTTTAGCTGCACGTGGGGAGCAGGAGCGAAGTGGAAAACCAAACCTAGATGCTAGAAACAGTTCTGATAGTGTTCTCCTTCAGAGTGCATTTTATTAAACCTTAGTATTAGGTTTTTCCAGTGCTTAGCAGTCATGGATCTCTTCTGGAAGGTGAACTGAAGTTGTTCTGGGCTGTGACTTCAAAAGCATCTCTATTCATCTGAGATGTTCCCTTGACTTACTCCGATTCAGCTGTATGCATTTGAGTTTTCAGCAG
>NW_010396473.1:21356-25428 GCF_000710305.1 Buceros rhinoceros silvestris
GATATTGTCTTAAAACAGTCACTGCCATTTGCCTTACGCTGATGGTATGGAGAGTAACGTGGCCTTGAAATTTACTTTTGAAGGACTTGCTGAGTACCTAGGGACTTCTTCACAATTAAATCGTTAATAAGGTCATAATTTGTATCTTCAGGGCACTGCGTAAATACTCATTTTCATAATCCCCCTGTGGATAGTGAAAGCAAGTATTGTCCCCGTTTCCCTGCTGGTAACACTGAGAATGGGGCACAAACACTTACCAGAGAACGTGAAGAGATGAGCAGCAGAAGATAGGGTTTAGCGTTCACAAAGTCCCTGGATCTCAGGACGTCACGTTGCTCAGCTTCTCTTCACCAGGCAGAATGACTGAGCTTCACTGAGAGCGGGTAGATGTGCTGCGAGGAGTGGAACTGCTTCTGCCCGAGATACAGAGCTTAAAGCCAGGCAATAAAATGCATTATTTTGCGTAGCAGACAGTAACAGTTTTGAGAAGAGCTTTGTGTGTTGCTCCACCTTTCAGTGTGCCAGCAGCACACCTGCGATGAAGAGCTGGTCCATCTCCCTGATAACCTGGTGACGCAGTAACTCCTAGTGCTTGGCCATCTGATGACATGTGAAGTCTTCCAAGGGCAGCATAGGTGCACGTATCACAGCATCTGCAGGAGGGGAGTCACGTCCGTGCGCTGGGAAATGCTACTCATGACAATCATATGACAAAGTGGCATTTCCACAGCAGCAGGTGCCTGCAGATTCCTCAGCATTTTCTAGTGGCAGGAAGGCAGGTATGTGGGCTCCAGCAGCCCTCTGAAGGAAAAGGTTGTGTCTGCTGTTAGGGGACACTCACAGGCTGGATGATTGAAATAAATGCTTTTAGGCAGCTTGTGAGCACGAAGGACCAAGTTCAGACCCACAGTCTGAGTCTGTTTCTGCCTCTCAATGTGAAGAAGAGATAACTCTGGAGTGGGGCTTTTCTGTCCCTGACAAGGTTTAAAGAAAATTTGTCACACGCTGTTTCCACCCTCAAAGGGTAACGTGAGTGAAATAATGATGCCTAAATATTTCTCTTTTTTTTTTCCTCAGCTTTTAGAAGATGATCCATGGCCACGACTGAATGCTTCTGAGCCTATTCCTCCCCTCCTGCATAGCAACGTGATCTCAGAAAAATATTTAGAGCTGCCAAACGAGATTGCCAAAAGCAATTTACCTTCATCAGGAGCAGCCCCGAAAGATTCGGGCCCGCAGGAAGAGAAGGGCAGCAAAGCGTTGGCTTTGAGGATACATGAGTCCTACAGCAATGGTTTGTCCGTCAGTCTCTCCCCTTCCAACTCAACCAATTCAGGCACGGACCAAAAAGGTTTCAAGGTGTCTCCTAGTGGCCAAACAAAAGCCCAAGATGCAGAGAAGACACCCACTGCAAACTTTAAAAGGACATTGGAAGAATCCAACTCTGGCCCAGCTATGAAGAAGCCAAGACGTGGCCTGAGTCGCAACCTTAGTGTCCCCCCGGAAGGCATGTCCAGCACCCCCCAGCGCAAGAACTCCAACAAGCTGACCATGCGGCGCAGCCTGCGGGGCCAGAAGAAGCTCAGCAGCTCGCTCTTCCACCCGCCCAGGAAAGCGGTCTGCGTGTGCTGAGGGGCCGCGGGGAACCCACGTGCATTTTGGCCCGAATACAGTTTTAAAGTTGACGCAGAAGTTTGAAACTTTTCCCGTTTATCTTTTTTTAAAGTAGAAACTTTTTTTGGTATCCAACAGCTTTATCCCGGCCTTGTACTTGCTTGTATTATAACTGTGAATTTTGTAGATGTGTAGGGTATAAGTCACTGTAAAATGTGTGTAAATTTGTATTCCTTCATATAAATGTAGTCTCTTTTCTTCCTTGTATAATTGTTACAGCGGGGCTAAACCTTGTTTTAAAAAAAATAATCTTTTTTGTTAATTTACTAAGTCATGAATTTGTATACGCTTCTTGTGATGAGAATTTCACAACTTTTTAACTAAAGTAAATTATTAAACAGAATGGAAGATATGTATTTTCGTAGTACTATACGTTCCACCTGAAGTGTGTCTTTTAGAGAATACACTAGGTCTATATTTTGCTTTTAAAGTTTAGATTTCTCTACTCAGAATGAAATGGATGTGGAAGCAGAGATGACAGCTCAATGTCGATTTCTTTGTCAATTAAAATACTATGCAGTATCTTATTTAGTTGTATTTTTCGTAACATTATTCGTCAAAGTATTTAGCAAAGAAGTGTGTGTTTTAAAAACTCCCCGAAGCATCCTAGGCGGCCGTTCCCATCCCCTCTCACAAATGATGGCATTTTTATCCAGGCGTGAGCATGTGCCCTACGGAGGCATGAATTCTCTGCTATTCCAATACCAATGGTGCTGCTAATACCGTTCAACGTAAGTTCTTAAATTATTTTATGACTATTTTCATTATGTGGACCATGTGTATGTTCATCTAAATAAAACACGTGAAAATCTGACGAGGTGCCTTTTTCTTCAATTTCAAGCTGAAGCTCTGTGGAGCACATCTGTATTTATTTTGCAGTCACTAATGTTTCTCCCCTTCTTCGCTATGGCGCCATGGCTTGACAAAACGAGACACCCCACGTAGGTGGCACCTCACACTGAATGGCTGTTAAACTGTAGCAGTGTATAACCTGTATTTTTTTTGTAAAAGGGCAGTATTTTATTCCCGTGGCCAGGGAGTTATTTATAGAATTTGGTTTGTTACTGCTGGAACAATAAAACATGGGCTGAAATCAGGCCTGCTCTCTATACGTGTTACCATGGTTACAGAAATCCATGGGGCAACCATCCACCTCCTGAAATGTTTAATTCTCTTTCATCTGCCCCGTGAAGGCAGCAGCACTGCCTTACAGGATGAAAATAATGCTCTGTCCAAACTGGATCCTCCAGAATTCATTTCTGTGTATATGGGATGTAACAATAGTTCCAAGTGCTGGGGAAATTCTGTGCCATATGTGAGGGGGAGTACACCGAGGCTCACTAGGCACTTACCTAGCAACAATCTTTGCAGCAGAGTCATTGTCTAATTTCGGTTCAATGTCATGATGCTCACCCTGTTGAAGATGACTGCTCATGGTAAAGATGTGCATGTAACACGGCAGTCAGAGGAGTGTCTGTGTTTGCTGCTTGTAATGTAAAAGAAAAAAGCCTAGAGCAATTGTCCCATGTTTTTTCTCTCTATATAAAAGCAAAATTTAAATTTTAGTCAAATTCTGGTGCATTCATAAACACGTGCCTTGTTCTTTCCCCTTTCCTCACAACAGTTCTGGACTTGGGCTCCTCTGGCTGGAGGGGCAGACGGCGGCTTTTTGACAGAAAGTAATCGCCACCTCCGCTGCTCCCCGGGAAGGCTGCTGCGTGCTGGTCGGCGTTAACCCCTCGGAGCTCCTCTGCGGCAGAAAAACTCACCCGCTGGTAGGAACTGGCAGCAGTTTACTCGTGTGCACGCTCTGCCCGGCTCTGTATCATCTGACTGGAGTTAATTACCGAAGGGGAGACGGAGCCTGGGAACCCACAGCTGCTGTGAACACGCTCGCCTTTGGGTGAAATCAAGCCTGACCCATACACCAACGTGTTTTTTCTTGTGAAATAAAGCTCCGATATCTGCATCAGCACGAGGATGCTGGGAGCAAGGGTGACTTGCGCTGCCCTGTTGTGCTTTCCAAAAGGGGAAAAAGCCTCTATCGCTAGTTTGTTGGTTTTTTCCAGGAGGACAATTCCCCTGCGCGGCGGCAACAGCTGAGAGCCTTTGTTTGACGTTTTCTTCGCGGTGCGAGAACAAGGAGAGGTAACACGCACTGTGTGAAGAGCAGCGCCGCGCTGCGCTCCTCAGTCACTGATTTTTTTGATACGTGGGTTGCGGCTACCGAAATCGGGGTGGATTCTCAAAGCCGGTCGCCCAGTGATGGTGCCTCCAGCCAGGGGCTCAGGCTTCCCCATGGAACCCTCGCGGGCGCCAGGAGCTGCCTGCCGGGGCGCTTACCCTGCTCCAGCCAAGCGCGTCACCCTCCGCAACCCGCGCAGCGCCGGGCACCGCA
>NW_010396474.1:0-1405 GCF_000710305.1 Buceros rhinoceros silvestris
CTCGGCTCCGTTAAATCCTAAGATTTTTCGTTTCTCTTCCTTTTTGATTGTGGGAACCTGGCTTTCTAGTAATATCCTAACCCCACCACCACCACCCAGGGAAGATAGGGAAGCTTTCTTTTGATCTGGAAATGGGAGGAGAGACGAGAAATAAAACATCTATGAAAACAGCAGGGAGGGGAAAAAGAAATTCGATTAGGAAATATAAATATATTTTTTTAAAAAAAGAAAAAAGTGAAACAAAACCCGAAGGGTGCTAGGAGAGGGGCAGAGCAAAGGTGCCTGGTGTAGACAGGCGCTGATTGTGCAAGAGAAGAGGTGTAAACGTTCTTTGTTCCGAGGTGCTTTGCCAGAGGCGCACGAAGATCACCATCGTCAAAAAATATTATCACTTAGAGTAAGAAAAAAAAAAAGCTAGCAAAGCAGAAACCTTGGGGGACGTCTTATTACAAGCTAAACAGCCTCCCCACCCTGTATATCATTCCTGGGGAGAGAAGGAAAAAAAAAAAAACCAAGCTACCTACAATCTTTCTAGTTGCTACTCGCGCTTCCTCTCTCTCCCTCTCCCGCGCTCCCTCCCAAACAATGAATTACAGATGATCGCCCCGTGCCCGCTGTAAGGCGGCGATACGGAACAAACCGGGAGGGAGCTGGCGCGGGAGGGAAGCGCAGCGCCGCAGGGACACCAAGGGAAGAGCCGCACTGTCGCCCCGCGCCTTACCGCCACCACCCCTCCCCTCCCCGGCAGGGCCAAAATCTCCTCCTCGGTTTACTTCTTCTCCTCTTCTTGTCTAATGAAGTATTGATTGAGACATACGAGTTAGGCCTGATGCTACTTAGCCCTTGGAAAAAAAGAATATAGGCTCTAAACTCCAAAGAATTTTGCATGGGATTTTGGCTCTGAGAAATGCTTCTGTTTGTCCTAAATCCAACCACAGGGAGGGGATTGGGTGGGGGGACATCTGTTTAATTTGAAGCGATAAATACGCTGGATCTGTGGCTGTTTGGGGGTTTCCATTTTTAAAGATGATTAATCCCACCTCCACCCCCCCTTTCCAATTCGACTGTAAAGAAATGGATTAGGAATGGTACCGAGCAGGATTATTCATTTATATCAGACAGATGGAGCTGTACAGTAGGGTTTCAAGGAAACAAAGAAAATGGTTTCTAAATGGTTGTTTGGCATGAATTATTTGGTGGATTTGCAAACAAGCAAGGCGAAGCACTGTACAGCAAGATGTAGGGGAAACCCATCTGGCACCTTCCCCGTCCCTGTCTGGCGCTGGAAGGCTTTCCAAGCAGGTAGTGGCAGGCAAAGGCGTGGAGCAGCCCTGACTCAAAGGCAGAGGACCCGCGAGCATCAGGCTGCTCTTTCACCTGGCAGTCGAGAGCCTCCAGCCTGCCC
>NW_010396475.1:0-4017 GCF_000710305.1 Buceros rhinoceros silvestris
TCTGGGGGCTGATGTCCCTGCTCCCTGCAGGTCCCTGCAGCTCTAACCACCCTGTCATTCTTTGATGGCCTCCGTGAGTATGAACATCGTGCTGGAACCGGTTTGGGAGGTACCAAGAGCTTGCACTGAGGTGTGTGCAGACCCCCAGACTGTTTCACGGAGGTTGGCTGCAGTCACGGCACGTTCTGCAGTTGCTGAGGGCTGAGCCTGTGAGCACGGGGGGTTTCTGTCTTACAGACGTGTTCGTCTGCGGAGGCTATAACGGCGAGGTGATCCTGGGAGATGTTTGGAAGCTGAACCTGCAGACTTTCCAGTGGGTCAAGCTCCCCGCTGCCATGCCGGAACCAGTGTATTTCCACTGCGCCGCTGTCACACCAGTAAGTGACTCATGCCTTTCCCGCGTAGCTGGAGTTCAAAGCCGTTCGTCCAGGCACTCTGATGTTTGTGTGGGCTGCCCAACAACTGCCAAACTGAGCTGCTCAGCCGTGCGAGCAGCTGAGCTTTTCCCTTTTCTCTGCATTCCTGGCGTTCCTGGAGCAGGGTGATGCTGAGCCAGCAGAGGGAACATCTTTGTGGTGGGGGTTTAGATTGAAAAAAATACATTTTTCTGGCTGAAACCAAAGTATGTTTCTATACTAATTTGTTAACACGTTGCCCCACTCCTAACGTGGATTTTTTGGGGGTAGAATTCCCCTGAGCTACAGAGCAAAGCACTCTTCAGCTAGTGGATACGTGCTGTAGGAGGAGACATCCCCTTCAGCAGCGATTCCCCCCCCTTGGCTACGAGAGGAGCCCGGGGTGACCGGCTCAGGCCACGACACTTCTCTTACCAGCACATAAAGACGAGAGGTGGATCTCGCTCTGTGATTGACCAGCTGGGAACCGGGAGAGCCACCTCCTGGTTCGTCCTGGCTGTGTCACTCCTCACTCAGCGCCTTCTGGGGTGGCAGTTTGGTCCCTGGCCCATGTAACTCTGCTCTCCCTCTTCTCCCGTCTAGGCCGGCTGCATGTACGTTCATGGCGGGGTGGTCAACATCCAGGAGAACAAACGGACTGGCTCGCTCTTCAAAATGTGGCTGGTGGTGCCCAGCCTGCTGGAACTGTCGTGGGAGAAGCTCCTGGAGTACTTCCCTCACTTAGCAACTCTCTCCAAAGCTCAGCTTTTGCACCTCGGACTGACGCAGGGACTCGTTGAGCGACTAAAATGAGCCCGTCTCCTGCTTCTGTCCAACACTACGTTCAAGACGCCCCCTCCCACCCCCTATTTATGGATACCGTGGATGGTCCCGCTAAGAACACAGAGGACCCTGCTCAACGCCTTACTCAGCAAATACATTGAGGCCTTTCTTGGAATTTTTACATTTAAGTTGCTGGGAAAAAAATCCTCTTTTTATTTATGGCTCTCGAAATTCCACCCTTCATCAATCACCGATGCTCTCTGGGACTAATCCAGCACGTCCAGCCAGCAAACCACCATCAGCACGTGCTCGCAACCGACTCGGGGAGGGGGGGAACTTCGCTTATGCGGCGCGTTCGACTTGGCATTTTCTGGCGCTGTCTCTACCGGAGGACGCTCAGTGCCCAGCAACAGCCAGCCTGTTCTTTTGCTTCACCCCTGGCTGAGCCCTCCCGATATAAACCCGACAACTCCTTCTGCTTGACGCCTTTGCATGTGTTTCACGGGCATGTCCCCACCTCCCCGAGCTTCAGCAGACGGCTGGGACGTCGCACGGGGCCGCGGGCCGAGCGGCGCGGTGTGGCCCGGTCCTTGGCCCTGCTCCTCCCCGTTTCATACTGAAAGGTTTGCCTGGAAGCAAGAAGTTGAAAGGTGGGGCTTTCCTGGACTACTGTGTAGTTTGCCGGGGGTGACGAGGGGGAGGAAAAGGTTTTGCTGAACCTTTTTTAACCCTTTCTGCTCACATCACCCACTGACTGAGCTGCGAACACTCACCCTGTAGATCCCGGAGCTGGCTTTAACCTGCAGCCTGTCGTACCTAGTGCTTGGCGGGGAGCCACCCCCGCCAGCTCCCGTCCTGCTTATCAGCATCTGCCTCTAACGTGTACCTCGGAGCTCTCTGGTTTCCCTCCTCCCACGCCCTGGCCTTGCTCTCCTTATCGGGATGTTCCTTCCCGGGGCTGGGGGCCGCGGGTTTTCCCATGGAGCCCTGGAGCGCTTAGCCCAGGACACAGCAGCAAATAAAGGCCCGAGGGACCAGCTGTCCCTCTTGCTGTGAGCAGTGGGTAGCGCTGCACAAGGGGACGGGAGATCTGTCTGTCTGTCTCTTGTGTGTCTTGCTCTGCTACGGATACCGTGACATTCGCTCTAGAGACCATGTGTCAGTGGCCGTCGCCCTCCGAGCGGCTCCGCTGGGCCAGCTTCACAGTTGCGCAAACCCTTTTTCCTTTGAAGACCATTTTTAAGTGCCTTTTTGTTTTTAATCAGCGTTTCCTTGTCCCCTCCCCTGCCACTGTCCAGGGCAAGGGTTAAACCCCAGGGTTTAGTTCTTCTGGAGAGATGGCGTTTCTGTTTAAATAAACCGTAGCCTTGTCCTCACGGCGTTAATCCCAGCGGCACTGGCTGATGGAGTCGCTGCTGTCCCACATGTTACACTTTCCCTGTCCTCAGGGGTAGATCTTCCCCCTTCTGTAGCCCCAGTTGCTGTTGAAGACTCAAAAAATAGAGGTGAAGCATCTCCTGGTGCTTTGGCCTGCAGAAACTGGTGGGTACCTGCTCTCCCACTCCTGGCTTGTGGCGTTCTCTTCTGCAGGACCACGTTGGGCCAAGGAGCCTTTTCTCCAGCTCCCTCTTCCGGCCTGAACTCCGTGCCTCTCGCCTCTTGCGGAGGCTGTGAATATCAGCACCTGATCTTTGCCTTCTGGCCTCCAGTTCTGCTGGGTCCTTCATACCAGAACAGCCTGGTCATCCATGTGCTGGTTCTCCCCTTGCCTACTTCAGGGAGCATCTCCCATCATCACCAAGGCGATACTGCACCCCGCTGAGCCTGGACCTCTGCTCCAGCAGAGGCCGTAGGCCCTAGGGTCCTCCTTGCTCTGGCAGCCAGGAGCTTTCCCCGGTGTGACCACAGGGAAGATGGTGGGTGTTGATCTGGGGCACATCTGGCCTCAGCCCAGCTCCACACTAACCCCCATAACACTCCATCTCAGCTTCACATCATGACCAGGCGGGACAAGATGTCCCCGTGACACCCCAACCCACTGCTGGGTCACCCAGTCACGAGTGCCCCAGCCTCCTCTGCTAGGCTGGACCACTGCAGGTGCGAGCCCAGAGCCTGCCTGTCCCTCCACCAGGTTCACCCTCCAGCCCCAGCACCCGGGACTTACCTGGCCAAGGGCGCTCCAGAACGAAGGACCCGGGACTCACTGTGGCTGATGGAAGCGGCGTCCGCTGGTGGGATTCCAGGGCCTCTGCCCTCCCAGTAACCCTGGTGGCTGCTGCGCGACAGGCACAAGACCCTGGAGGCTGCTCTTCCTCACAATGAGGCGTTGGAAGCTCTGCAGAGCTCCCGGCTCCCTTGTGAGGGTTTGCTCAAGCTGCTGCTTGTTTGTAAAAGCTTCTCCCCAGCTTGTGGTGGCAGAGGCTTCACGCCGGGATGCGGCTTGAAGGTTCAGTGGCTCCAGGCTCTTCTTGCTCCATCTGCTTGGCTTCACCTCCAGCCCAAGTTCCTCCTTTCTAAGGGCAAATTAACCCTCCGTGCGATACCATGCCCAGAAGAGCAGAGCATGGCTCCTCTGCCACGGGAGAGGGGAAGAATTCAGCGTCTGCAGCGCCTGATGGAGGGAGGGGAGTTCAGAACATCCACGATGCCGCACAGGGTGGGGACGGGACACACAGAGACCAAGAGCCACCTTAGAACAGGGTTGGGGGGGACACCCCTGCTCCCAGCACCAAGCAGAGCGGCTCAGGACAATGTGGGACCTCTCTGGGGCATCCTTGCAGCCTCCAGCAGCTACTGCCGCGCTCATCCTGCAGCGGAGCAGACCCGACCACGCTTGCCC
>NW_010396475.1:4222-4532 GCF_000710305.1 Buceros rhinoceros silvestris
AGAAGGCCCAAGCATCCCTTACCCCATGGTAGATGGCTTCTATGTGGCCTCAGGTGAGGTGGGGGAGCGTGGGAGAACCTGGTGCCATCATATTCTGCCCTCCCATCCTACTTCTTTTCCACCTCTTACCGCCCCGGGCCACCAAGCCCATCTGAGGCCATCAGCCCACTCTGAGAACTCGCCCAGGAACCATCTGTATCAGCGGGAGCCCTGTGGCCTCCTATTTTATGTATCTGTTGGTGGTTTGCTTCTGGGGTTGGTCATTTTTTTTAGAGCTCCGAGTCCAGGCCACCAGGTTTGTCCTCCCTTC
>NW_010396475.1:4611-8147 GCF_000710305.1 Buceros rhinoceros silvestris
TCGCCCCATGGCGTGCGGAGCTGGGCCCCGGCCCTTCCCCTGCCAACAGCACCAGGAGCATCCCCAGCCCTTCTTAGGAGCCTGTGAAAGGCCCGGGAGCAGGGATGGCCCAGGAGAGTCACACAAGACTAGGCTGGAAACAAAAGCTGGAGCCTAGGGAGGGTTATGGAGAAAGCTGGAGCCCACAGCGACCCCACCGCCGGCGCTGTCCCCACGGCCTGGTGGTGGATGTCCCCTGGCACCTGCTTTGCTGCTGTGACAGAGGACGAGTGCTGTCCTGCCCTGCTCCCAGGGCTGCTGGTGCTCAACACCCACCACACCGAGAGCCAGCCATCACCCCGAGCCCGTCACTAACCTGGGTGGTGGGCACGGAGGGGCCTGGGCAGGCAAGCGAAGGCTCGTTTAGGGAGAAACGAGCTTGTTTCTGATTCGTACAAAACTGCTTTAATGACCAAACAGCTGAGAAATGCTTTAGGTGCGTTTCCAGTACCGTCAGGAAGCCCTGTGCCACCCCCAGGCCCGAGTCCCTCCCAGGCCCGGGGTCACCCACTGCCTAGAAGGGCGAGAGGCTCTTCTCAGGCACCTTCTCCCAGTGCAGCACATCCCAAGGGAGGGGTCTGTCCCTGAGACCACGCAGATACCCCCTTCAGGACCTTCCACGAAGGACAAGTTTCCTTCCAACCACACAAGCCGGGGCTGGAAATCCCTCTGTGAAGTGCTCTGGTGTTGAGGCTCCTTCCTGGGTCAGGAGTGCTTCTGTGTCACCACCCTTCCCGTCACCAAAGCCCCACTGGCACCTCCCTGCGGGAGCCAGGCAGCAGCCGGAGCTTCATCAGATGATGCCTCCAGACCGGAGCCAGCCCGGCCGAGTCCCTGAGACACCGGATAACACCTCAACGGGCGTCAAACCCGACGAAAGGGTTGGAGAAAGCAGAGTCCAAACCTCAGCAACCACTGGGCGACGGGGCGAAGAAATACACAGCCAGGAGGATGAAGTAGACCATCACCAGCACCGTGCCTAGGGCAGACAGAGGGGGTTGGAGGGGTCACTCCCTGGAGCAAGGCGCTTGTAAGACCTTGTGGTGTGGTCTGGATTAACCCCTGTAGAGGACTTCCGTGGTCCTCTGCAAATTCTCAATCTAAAAGGGCTTAAAGCTCCCTCTTAAGGGTGAAGAGTGAGTGATGCTTCTTGGAGCTGCTGCAAGTTGGCAGCTCCAACACCTCCAAGATGGTCAACCGAGACCCACCACATGCCATGAGCTGCAGCAAGCACATGACTCCAGGAGCCCCCCACCCCATCAGCACGGGGAGGGTGGGTACGCCACGTCCCACGGCAGCCTCACGGGCAAGTGGTCACCTTGGAAGTAGTCGCATTTGCCATCCATGAAGATGTAGTTCATGAGCACCACGCTGAACATGCTGGCGTAGACGTGGAGGTCGCTGAAGACAAGCGTGAAGTTGGTTGGCTGGGAGACAGAGAGGATTTTGGATTTATGGCCCACCAGGACAGCCTGGCACCACCAGTGACTGCAGACTTGCACATCACCCCTTGAACTCCCTCGACTGTGTGTCCCTAGGGCTGGGGACAGCGTCAGCCAAGGTAAGAGGCATCTAACCCTGCTTCCCCTGCACCGTGCAGACACTGAGCGTACGCTGGGGACAGCAGCTGTGCCCTTGCCACATCTCATGGAGAGCCGCGTGTCCCCAACGCCACTGCAGGAGGTCGCCCAAGGGGTGTGCGGGGGCTACTCACGTAGAAGATGGTGAAGAGCACCAGGATGGGGATCTGGAGCATGCAGACCTGGACGGCGATGCAGTTCCCAATCTCGATGCTGGGGAGGACAGAGAGGTTGAGAGCCACCAAGAGCCTCCGGCAGCCCTTGCGTCAAGAACAAACCCATTTCGGAGGAGCAAATCGTGGACCCCAACCCGGGCCTCATTCTCTGGGTGGCTTTAAATCTTCCTGAAGATGAATCACCGCAGATGCGACCCACTAACACTGTTAGCCTGGGCAGCCCGTCACCGCCATGGGGCACAGGGACCGCTGGAGAAGGACACCCCAGAACCCGTCCTCTGAGCCACCTCACCTCAAGCTCAGGTTGTTCTCCAGGGCAAACTGGATGCCATTGACGATCTCCGGCAACTCAGGCACCATCGCCAGCACGGTGACACCGATGAAGTACTGCGGGGAGGAGGTGACATCAGCACACGCGCATGGCCTGATCTTGACCCCACCCAAACCGCCGGCAACCAAGGTCCTTGGTGCGTGGAGCAACCCAGCATCTTTCCCCCAGCTTTTGGGGCCAAACCCAGCAGCTAGAGCAGATTCCCCCGGACCCGCTGGGTCCTCAGAGCCACCTGAGGTCCTGAGCTGCCACCGTCGCTCACCTGTGAGATGGTGGAGTTGGTGAGGATGGGGCTGATGTGCTCCGTGGCCAGGTCAGCACAGGCCGACATGCAGAGGGTGGAGAGCAGGAGGATGGCCAGGGCCCGCCAGCGAGACCAGTGGACCACGGCGCTGTGGTGGTGGCCAGGCACTGGGGGAAGAGCAGAGACGTGGTGGGACACCCTGAGGTGGCGAGACGAGCCGGCCCCCGCAGGCAGGATGTCCCGTGGCTCAGGGACACTTACTGTGGCAGTCGCTGATGTGGATGTCGTAGATGTGCGAGTGAGTTTTCAGGGTGAAGAAGAGGCCGATGAGGTAGGCGGCAGGGAGGAGAAGGGACACAGTGTACACCAGTGGCCTGTGGGACACCAGTGACATGCCCTCAGTGCCACCAGGGTCTGGCATGGAGACCCAGGGGCATCCCCCTCCACCATCTGGGGATGGAGGAGATGAGGGTGCAGGATTGGAGCCCTTCAGGGTGACAAAGAAGGGACCTGGGAGGGATGCGGGGCCACAAGCCAGCCCAGGAGGTGCCACCCCACTGTGGGGACAGCCCTGTCCCCGCCCCAGCAGACACTCACTGGACGTGACTGTAGTAGAGTGTGCCATTGTTATCCATCTGCAGAGAGAGGACGCGGGTCAGCAGGGACGCGGGGGACAAGGGACAGCCCCACCGCCACCACCCAGCAGGAGCCAGGTGGGCTCGGAGTGTCCCTGACCCCAAACCCCAGCGGTCGGGGGACCCGTGTCCCCGCTCACCAGGTCAAAGTGACAGTTGTGGCAGAGGTAGTGGCCCAGCGGGTTCTGGGTGACGTTGTGGCACTCGCCACACACCAGCTTCCCGTACACCTTGGAGAAGAGTGTCGGGGCAAAGACACCTGCGGGGACAGAGGGACGTGGGGTGGACACCCACACTGGTGGGACCCCCCAAAGCTGGGGACACCCCTGTCCCCAACTCACCTCCCACGGAGAGGAAGAGCAGGGCCGAGGTGACCCCCGCCGAGCGGCTGTTGAACCGCTGCTCCTGGTGCCGGATGCCCCCGATGACCATGCACAGACCCTTGGGGACAGAGAGCAACCCCCCAAAACCCCCGTCGGTGCTTTGCTCGCAGCGTCCTCCCACCTCTCCGCAGAGAGTGGCTGCCCTCGT
>NW_010396475.1:8220-8629 GCF_000710305.1 Buceros rhinoceros silvestris
CCGTCAGCGTCCTCCGACCTCTCCGCAGAGAGGGGCTGCCCTCGTGCCACCCCCGTCTCACCGGGACGAAGAGGACGCAGCCCACCAGCGTCCCTGTCAGCGCCGACTTGACGACCTCGGCGTAGCAGCGGTTGCCCTCGCGCGAGCCCTTGATGAGGGCCGTGATGTACCACCGCGCCCACCGCAAAGTTGCTCTGGGCCGAGATGCTGGAGGAGGAGGAGGGGGGTGTCAGCGGGGACAACGTGACCACCGCCTTGCCACCACGCGTCCCCTCCGTGTCACCGCTCACCTGGCGATGGCCATCCCGATGTAGTAGGAGAGGGGCATGATGGAGAGCAGGGCCAGCGTGAACTTGACGGGGGAGCTGGTCAAGCGGTTGTGGCTGTCCACCTAGGCCCGCCCACACGC
>NW_010396475.1:9140-9639 GCF_000710305.1 Buceros rhinoceros silvestris
AGGACCCCCCCCCCCTCCAGGGGCACCTCCGTCGGCGGGGGGACAAGCGGGTGACGCTGCGCCAAGCACACGCCCACCCCCCCAAAATTCACACACACACACCACCCCCCCAAGAGGCACCCACCATCCTCAGGCGCCGGATGAGGACCTGCTCCGGGGGCAGCAGCAGGACGCGGGTGGCAGTGCGGGCGCTCAGCTTGGCCACAGGGATGAGGACAACGAGGAGCCACGCGGTGACACACACCAGCCCGTGGGCCAGCGCCAGCACCGGGTAGCCCAGGCACAGCCACGCTGCGGCACCGGCACGCTGCTGCAGACGGGAAGCCACCTTTAGGGGTTGACCCCCCCAAAAACACCCATCCCAAGACAGCAAAGGCACCCATGGGTGCTGTCCCCACCATGATGGGGGCTCCCAGGGTGCTCAGGAAGGGGGTGTCACCGTGACCAGCACGGGGCTCACCCAGTGTCCAGCGTCAGCCCAGCACGGCGGGCGCCAGCG
>NW_010396475.1:9783-10215 GCF_000710305.1 Buceros rhinoceros silvestris
GTGACACGGAGCCGCTGAGCAGGGTTGAGCTCTCCCCTGCACCCAGCGCCTGGCAGGATTTGGGGACCTGAGGGACGTGGGTGGTGTCAGGGGGTGGCATAGGACACCCCAGCCGCCCTCCGCGGGGTCCCCAGTGCAGGGCGCACCGTTACCTCCACTTTCTGGATCACTTTGCCAAAGGGCCAGAGGAAGTACCCAGCCAGGTCCCAGCAGAGCTGCCCTGCGGGGACAGGAGCATCAGCTCTGTTGGGGACATGCATGTCCCCTCCAGCTACAGGGCGCCCCACAGCAAAGGGACCCAGGAGACCCCAGCACCCACTGGTGCCGTTTCAGGCTCAGCCCTTCACCTGGGGGTCCCAAATTTGGGACTCACCATAAGGAGCCCCCACGATGGTGACAACCATCCCGGCAGCCATGAGGACGTAGAGGAGC
>NW_010396475.1:10479-10810 GCF_000710305.1 Buceros rhinoceros silvestris
CACTGCCACTGCACGGCGTTGTCCCCAGAGCCACCCACCTCCGGAGCCCCGGATGACGGTGAGGTCGGAGTAGAGCTCCTTGACGATCTCGGATCGGTCCTCCCAGGGCCGCGCCGTCACGTGGCTCTTCCATTTCTTGAAGCCAAACTGCAGAGGTATTTTATCAATAGCTGGGATTTTTTTTTTTTTTTGGAGGGGGGTGGGGGGCACAGTGAAATAAAAGGACACCTGTTAAAACCATCCCGGAGCACCCACGGGTGCCCCCACCCGTGCCAAGGCACCCACCTTGTAGTTGTTGGAGAGCTTGTTGGCCTCCACGGCGTTCTCGGCC
>NW_010396476.1:0-214 GCF_000710305.1 Buceros rhinoceros silvestris
CAGCAGTTCTGGGGTGACGGTGCCGCCCTGGGGCCGCTGGTTTGGGGACAGAAACCTGCGTGGATCTGTCCTCGTGGTGCCAGCCCCTGCCCCTTCCCCTGTCACCCACTGGCCACGGAGGGGACCTCAGCGTGGCTGCTTGTCTCTGTCACCCGCCTCCGCGTGAGCCAGTGAGTTGGTGGCTGTGAAGGGGACCTCCTTGTGGCCACAAGGT
>NW_010396476.1:400-817 GCF_000710305.1 Buceros rhinoceros silvestris
TCGGGTGGCCACGGAGGGTGCCTCAGTGTGGTCACTTGTGGCCTTCACCTGTCCTGCTGTCACCATCCTGGTGGCTGGGGGGGGACCTTGGGGTGGCCACTTGTCCCCGTGACCCACCTCACTGTGGGTCACCATGTTGGTGGCCACGGAGGGGACCTCGGCATGGCCGCCTGTCACCCATGTCCCAACATGTCACTGGCCAGTGGCTGTGGAGGGGACCTCTGTGTGGTTGCCTGTCCCTGTCACCCACTTCCATGTGTGACATCAGGCTGGTGGCCACAAAGGGAACCTCAGTGCAGTCACTTGTGGCCATCACCCGTCCTGCTGTCACCATCCTGGTGGCTCTGGGGGGACCTCCGCGTGGCTGCCTGTGCCTGTCACTTGTCTCCGTGTGTGTCAGGGGGGTTGGTGGGCCCA
>NW_010396476.1:873-1170 GCF_000710305.1 Buceros rhinoceros silvestris
CCCGTCCTTCTGTCACCATCCTGGTGGCTCTGGGGGGACCTCAGCGTGGCTGCCTGTCCCTGTCACTTGTCTCTGTGTGTGTCAGGGGGGTTGGTGGTCACAAAGGGGACCCCGTTGTGGCCACGTGTCCCCATCACCCACCTCTGTGAGTGTCACTGTCACGATGGCCACAGAGGGGACCTCAGTGCAGCTGACTGTCCCCATCACCCACTTTCCTGCCTGTCACTGTCCTGGTGGCCATGGCCGGGCTGTGGCGCAGCGGCCTGTCCTTGTCCCTGTCCCCTCGGCTCAGGCCCC
>NW_010396476.1:1349-1679 GCF_000710305.1 Buceros rhinoceros silvestris
TGAGCTGCTGCGGGGCCTCGAGGGGGCCCTGGGGGTGAAGAAGAAGAAACGGGGCCCCCGGAAGCAGAAGGAAAATAAACCCGGAAAACCACGGAAACGGAAAAAACTGGTGAGTTCCCCCGACCCGGGGCACCCCGCCGGCGCGCGGGACGGGGTCTGGGGACGGGTGACACTCTTGGCAGTGACTGACAGGGTCCTGGAGCAGCTCATGGGTCTCTTGGGGTGGCTGAGGGGGTCTGAGGTGGATGACAGGGTCTGGGGCTGGGTGACACTCTAGGGGGTGACTGACGAGGTCCCGGAGGGGGCTGACGGGGGTCTTGGGGTGCCCGA
>NW_010396477.1:0-209 GCF_000710305.1 Buceros rhinoceros silvestris
CCACCCCCGCACCCACCCACAGCGTGAGGGGCGGGGGGGGTGGGCGGTGACACGCACACACGTATGCACACGTCAAGGACACGCAACCCATCCCAGGAACACACGTACATGCATGGTCACACGCCAGGAACACACGTACACGCACGTAACACCCCCAGGAACACGAGTACATGCATGTAAACCCCCCCAGGCACACCCCAACCCACACA
>NW_010396477.1:639-950 GCF_000710305.1 Buceros rhinoceros silvestris
AGGAACACCCCTACACGCATGTAAACCCCCCCAGGAACACACGTACACGCATGTAACCCCCCGGGAACAGGAGGACACACATGTAACACCCCAGGAACACACGTACACGCATGTAAACCCCCCCCCAGGAACACACATACATGAGTGTTCACATCCCAGGAATACACATACATGCGTGTAACCCGCCCCGGGAACACACGTACACGCTTGTAACATAGACGGGAACACACATACACGCGTGTTCACACCCCAGGAACACACATAAACATGCGTAACACATACACACACCCCCAATAACACACATACACGAG
>NW_010396478.1:0-228 GCF_000710305.1 Buceros rhinoceros silvestris
ACACGGAGACTCGCCAGCCAGTCCCAGCAATTTGTGGGGACAGCACGGGCAGCAAGGGGGTTATCGTAGAGCTGGTGGCCAGTCCTCACCTTTGGGTGCCTGCAGCCTCAGTGAAGGGCTGCCTGCGTTAGGGCATGCATCGCACAGAGACCAAGTCAAAGCTGATTCCTTCTGGAGGAGCCTACGGGCTGGGCTATCCCTACTGGCAGGAGGAGTGCCCTGTGGTAC
>NW_010396479.1:0-3270 GCF_000710305.1 Buceros rhinoceros silvestris
GGGGTGGGGTGGACACGGCAGCAAGCCCAGGGCAGGATTTGGCCTGAACACCAGGATTCATCAGCAGTGTTTGCTTTTGTGCAGGCTGAGGACTGCCAGCCCCTGCCCGGCTAAGCTCTTCACGCTGTAGCTAGGAGACTGCCTCCAACACGCTAAAAATACATCTTCTGCACTGGTCGGTGACAGCTTGTTTGCAAGTGAGGTGGGAGAACCTGGATACTGCCCGTCTCTGGCTTCAGCAGCGGGATGAGATGGCTGCCAGCAGAGCCCAAGTGCACAGCACGGGTGCAGCATCCTGCAGTCTCCAGGGATGCCAAGGCCAGTCCCACTCCTGCTTCATGCATCACTGCCCTCACACAGGTGCTGCTGACCCAAATTACCACCAACAGGTCGGTGGCTCCTTGCCTCTGTCTCCTGCTGACCTCCAGCCAAGCAGGGAGGAGGACACCATGCAGACCAAGCCCCACACACCCACCCTTTTTGGGAAGTAACAGGGGGCAGGACTCAGGGCTCTTCCTCATGGGCAAAAATCACCTGGTGCCAACCAGTGCTTCCCTAGAGCAACACCTTTGGCCCTCATGAAGCCAGTCTTCAGCTCTGTTTGCTGTACTACAGGTCACCTGTGCTATCTGGAGACCAGAGGGGACATTCATTCCTGGCTTCACCTCTGCTAGCAGGCTGCAGGGGATGTGGGCCCACTGTCCCTCCATCAGCAGGCTGGAAACAGTGCCTTGGGGAGCCCTGTGGCAGCTGCACATCCCGTTTCCAGACAAATATGTAAATGGTTGAAGCCGATTTTTTGCTCCAAACTAACTTGTGCAATGGAATACGGCGCTGGGAGTTGGACTGTGTGTGGTCAGGAGTGGGAGGATGGGTTCATTTGGGTCATTAGCCAGGCAGATGCGCCTTGCTTACACTGAGAACAGAACTCTGAGGTGAATTATCATACTAAAATATATGCCAGAAGACAGAGGTCATTTATCACCAATTACTCCCTGATAGTGCTGCCACGTTGCGCCAAGCTAAAGGTAAGATCTAGAGACCTAGTTCTGCACAGAGATTTCACTGTCTCCAGTTTCTGCAGATATCTGTGGCTATTCCTAAATTCCCATCCACATACCAAGCATGCACATTTGCAACACAGGAACATTTGTTTTGGGGAACTGTGCTTTCACAGTACAGCAGGAGCCCTGGGCAGAGGAGCTACCAGGAGCTGTGTGTGCCATAACCACAAAGGTACCTTTGATGAACTTGATCTCTTGCATTGGCACATTTATGATTAAACTTGGGAAAAAAACCGTAATTTTCTTTAACCAGAAAAAAGCTATACCTCCTGTGTAACGTTAGTATCCATGGAGATACAGCACAAAAAGCTATTCTAGTGTTAGTTTATGACATCTTCGTTCAAAACAGCAGAGAAGCACAAGCACTAATACCAGGGGTTTTTTTGCTTTGATTTGAATAGATTAATGCACCACACCACCCTGTGCACACGGATGCACACAGCCACAAAAAGTCACCTTTCCCTCCTTCTCCCTCTCTCCTCAGGACTTTCTTCTATGTTTAATTCTGATTTGTATTAGTATCAATAATTCTTAATATATCACCCTACAGTAATCAATGGGAGTTTAACATCAATCTGTTTCAGCATTTCAGCTATTGTTACACCCTGGAATGAGCCTGGCAGCATTTGGGTGGGATCTGAATTTGCAGGAGCACAAAAGGAGGTTTGCAAAGAGGGAGTAGGTAATGGAACACCAGGTAATATTTAAAAGATCACAGATTGCATACATTTATTTAACACACATCACTGAAACAGGGGAGGGGCCCTGTTTAATGTTGTCTTTCCCTTTGTATTTCTTCTAATATCCTGATCCCTTCAAGCTGTTAGTCATAAGACGAGCTTTATTAAAGTTACTGAAGATATTATAAAGGAAAAATAAATAGAGTGACCTGATAGAGTAGGAGCTGGCAGAAGTTTTAAAAGCCTGCCTGTTGATTTCCCTTTGAAATCTTGGCAGGCATGCAGAGTGCTCAAACCTGCTCCCACAGCCTAGTTGTCATTCCCCATCCCATGGGGGTACACCAGGTATGGTCCAGAAATCTTTATGGGTTTTACGAAATGTGTTGCATAACGTGGAGACAAAACATAAAAAATACATTAAATCTTGTAGACAGTTTTGCAGACAGAGGCTCCCCCAGACAACCACACGACTGTTTACAGTAAATGGTATCACCTGTTAATCAGGCATCCATCTGAATCAAGACTGGAGGCTGCATTCTGCGGTCCCTCGGTGGTGTAGGATGTTCTGCCTGTACCAGCTTTGCAGCTGGCTTTTCCCTAACCTATTGATAAACGGCTGATTTAATATTGTTTTCTAATGTACTGAAAGGCTTTATCTACCCAAGGCAAAGATGGGTTTGAAAACATCTTCACTTTTCTCAGACCAGACATGCCCTTGATCCTTGATGTCAAATCATTCTTAAATGGGTATTTGAAAATGTTTCTTCAATTTTTTGCATTTGAGGTTAACCAAGGAGGAGTCTGAAAAAAGCACATTTGAACTCTATCTATAAATCTGACTAGTTGACGTTTTCAGGGAGATTTGCAGGGTGACAGTAATAGTTCCTCCTACCCTTACTGTCAGTGCTGAACTCAGTAGTCCTGCTTGTGTGGTCAGGTTGACCAAGTTCATCACCCATTATAGAAACCGTTTGTCAGCTCCTTGTTTGTACAGCTGCTCAAGGTTTGTTCTCCAGCATTTTGGGGGTCGGGTGCTTTTTGGTGATGAGCTGTGAGTGCTAGCACCTTGTCTTTATTGGGGAGTGTGGAAGCTGCACACTCCTGCGGATGCACTTGCCCAATGGCAGCACGCAGCTGCCTGCCACACCACCACTGCCACTGGCATAGTTACAGTGATGCCAGAAAACCTGAAGGATCACCTAAGACTCTTGCACAAATCTAACTGGGGAACACAGATGCAGAACCGCAGTTTTTCCAAATGTTCAGGTGACATTTCCAGCAACACTCTCCTGCACTTTTTTGTACAATCCAAGTCATACCTGTGTACACATGAAAGTATACTTTAATACCTAATATTTAATAATATTCTTGAAGTAAGTATCACCATGACACATAAATTTATGGAGAATACAGTTGTCCATATGTTGGTGAGTCCTCTGATTTCTCACTTTTAAATTACATAGAGAGAGAGAGAGAGAAAGAGAGAGAGAGAGAGAGGGAGAGAGAGAGAGAGTAGTTTCTCACTG
>NW_010396479.1:3347-15334 GCF_000710305.1 Buceros rhinoceros silvestris
GAAAGAGAGAGAGAGTTGTTTCTCACAGTCTTTTCTCTAGTTTTAATTTGAGCCCTTCCCATGCTTATGTCTCTCCTGTTTTCTATTTCCCTTTCCGCACTGTTCTCTGGTATCCAGCTGTAACACAAATCTTCTGCCCAAATCCTTTCAAGAGCATTTTGTATTGTGGGTAGGTTTGGGGTTTGTGTTGTTTTATTTTTAAAATAAAGTGGTCATTAGGAAGCCTCAGTACTCTCTGAGCTTCCTTGGTAACAATTACGAAAATCTCTGAAGCTGAGGTGGGCTCTCCCCAAGCAGTAGAATTGCCTTTCTCCTCGCTCTGAGCTTGAAAACCGAATATGCATTGCAAATGTAGTGACCCTTTCTGCAGCTGTACACCCACAAGCAGCATCTGCTTAAAGAAGGAAAGGCAAGGGCTAATCCAGCACAACTGCTGAACAGACTGGGCAATGCATTCTGTGAGAATATAGGCTTTACACACCCTTGGTAAATCACACTGATATCTTCTGTGCAAACACTGCCCTTGCATCATTAAACACAAAACCAGTTTTCTTCTGGCATACAGCATATATTTTTTTCTGTGTAATTCCTGAAATATATAGTCATCCATACCTCAGAGCAAGACTAAGGAGTCTTTATAGGACAAACCACTTGAGAAGATAATTATTATAAATAAAGCAACTAGGATATCTTCCACACACTCAAAAAAACCCCAACAAAAATCAAACAAACCAAAAGACAACAAAAAAACCAAAATTGAAAATAAAATCAGAAAAAAGCCCCGTACAAACCCCAAACAAAAGATAAACTAAGTAGAAAAAATCCTCTTGGGATGGGTGAGTGTCCAGATGATGCTCTTTTTTACCCATATTGGATAACACAATTATACAACAGCTGCAGCCATCTCACCAGGACAGCGAATAAATACCTTGCAGTGCTGGTCCCCATGGGGGCCAAGCACTTGTCTCCTGGGGAGAGAGGCCCCACACCTATGACTAGGGGACGTGACGGAAGGAAGGATATACTACACACGGTGACAGCCATGGTGAAGTGGTGTTGACCCTGACTGATTAGGAAAGTAACTGTGTCATTCCTTATCTTAAATAACTTACCCTACGTATATTTTGTTTTACCCCCAAAAGAAAACAGGGGAGGTTGGCAGATGGGCTGGAGTGCAGTTGGCTATCCTGCTTCAAGCAGCTGCAATTTCTCGTAGTCTAATTTTAACTGAATCACAGTATGCATTTGTAATTGAAACCACTCATTTTACTTTGAGGATATCCTACCCTGTCAGGATGGAACATCTGCTTTAATGACCTTCAAAATGGTCTTCAAGTCTCTGTAAAACCACCTTTTCCTGTGCCTGTATTTCCTTTTCTGTGTCTTCCCAGCAAAAAACACTGGTTTCAAATCCATGGTCTTATTCAAAAATATCTCAAATAGTATGTAGGGTTTTGATTCATATGGCTCTACTTACTGCAAATATTTTTATTCCAAATCCATACCATTTCAATAAGGAATATGACTAATACATACCAGTTAACTCCAATATCTGTCACAGAAATGAAAAATGAACTGATGAACTCACCCATATTTTTGGTGATTCTCTAATGCAGAAGTCAAGTTTCAGCTTTCACACCAAGCAGAGATGTGCCAAACATAATTTAAGTCTGTTCATTGATAGGTGTACAAAAAATTTACCCACCTTTTCTTTCTTCCAGACCCTATTCATAATGTTAAATGATCAACTTAAAAGCCCAGTTCACCGAAGCTCAGTTTCTCACCTACCGCTTATGAGGAGAGTCACTGGCTTTTGAGTTCTCAAACTGGGCCAAAGGCTGCAGATGGCTCTGTTGATAATTACAAAACACCAGTGTATGATTTGGATGTTCTTGGAAGTAACATGTCTTAAATCATCAACGGCCTTTGCCTACACAACAAGATTTTCCAAATCAGTGCTTCCTTTACCTTTTCATAGCAAAGTCTGCAAAATCCAGGAAAAAATCCTAAAATGCAAAAGCTGAGACTTGCAAGCTTAGTGTGTACCTTCTCCTGGCAACATGCAATTTAGGGCAAAGCAAGGATATTTGCATACTCAGTCCATGACAGCTAATATCTTTAAAATTAGTCTTAACAGTTTGAAATTATAATTTATTTTTCAGATACTGAATTTACAAAGAGAGGTAGAAAGAAGACCTAGAAAAGTGGCAAAAGAATAAACAGACAACTATTAGGTAATTTGAATTTCCATTCAGAATATTAATGTTAATTAATTAGAGTCAATTAAAAATTGTGATAACGACATTTCACTGCCAAAGAATATTATATGCTGTTGTATACTTTTTTTTTCTGGACAGAAATGTTTTCAAATAAAGCTAACAGAATTTAAATTATGAACTTGTAGAAGCAGCAGGGAGTTTAAGAAAAACAACACATTGAATGATATTTTCCATTTGCACTTTTAATCACAATTTCAGCAAACAGAGTCCTTGTAGTGACAGCGATGTTACCCCGAGAAATTCTTATTAGAATTTAGAAAATCAGCAGTGCTTCTGTCAAAACACTGCGGATGTACTAAAATTGAAAAGAAGTTTTACTTTATTCACCACAGCAAGAAAAGGTTAGAAAAGCCCCAAGGAAAATGCATGTTTATTCATAAATCCAAATTACATGAACTGAAACTATTAAGTATTTAGAAGCATTAACTTCAAGCCAAAGTGCTGCAATGGACTTGCACTGCAGATTCATCAGTTGGCACTAAGATTCGATTAACCATTTTCAAAGATCGTCAATTAAAAATGATGTATGTCCCTTTATCTGAAATACTGCTTGTTTTAGAGACAATCCATCCATCCAGAGGGTAACTTATCCATCTAGCTTTTGACAAGAACATTTTTTTTAAAGTTATCTAATCCGATTGGCCAACATCAGGCAGGAAGGTTCAATAATTAAATGTGTATTGATTAGTATAGACATGGCTACATTTGTTGCATTCTGCTGTGCTATGAATGGGGTGGGAAAGCCTTCTTATTGTTCATTTGGACATCTTTCAGTCCCTGGGAGAGTGCTCCACCATACTCCGTTACCTACTTATTGCTTGATAATTGAGACGGACAAGCATCTGCACACTGCAATTAATTCTGAGTATTTCAGCAGACGCTGGGAAATTTGGATTAAAATGTCTATCCAAATGTTGCTGTCTTTCCGTGCGTTTATGTGAAGGGAAGGGGGGACAGACCTGCAGGTCTGGGTGTCACAGAACAGGCAGTGACACAAAAATGAATGGAGCATGAAATTAGATTTTAGAACTTGTTCAGTGTTTTCTACCACAGTGATAGTCAGATAATGAAACTCCCCAGGTTCAAGGTATTAAATGATTTCTATAACCGCACATATTTAATCCTGGAACTCAGCCAGGTAGAGTGCCTGGCTGCCAAAAGAAGATCCAGGAGAATGTACTTAGATTCAACAAAGAAGTCAGGAATTTGAAGATATTTCAGACCTTGAAATAGGCTGGAAACTTCTGGTACCCAAGAAAAGGAGCTTCATTCTTTTCTGAACAGACAGGAAACCTATTTGCTGATCAGGGAAAACATCCGTTTAACACCATCACTGGAAGAGCCCAAACAAAGCTTTCAGAAAAAAAGAAAGGTCATTCATTTCGAAGTTCACACAGTAATTTTGAAATTCTGGCTTGCATAAGTAAGACTGAATGAGGATTTCTTTTTTCTTTCATTTTTTAAAGAAATGCTTCCACAAACTTTTTCTCGGCTCTCATTTTTACATGCTTTTCATGATCCAGTCAGTAAGAGCAGTTGCATACCAGAGGCAGAAAGTTTTGGGGGTTGAAGTAGTTTTCCATGAGAAGATTCAATAAAGTTGGAATTTTTCTTCTTTATTCAGTGTCGAGTCTGGTAGTCTTTTTCAGGAAAGGCTTCTAGCTGCGTGGTCCAGGCACTTAGACATCTTTCAGTGCACACACAGCTTTCACTTCCTCTCCTAATTTATTTTATTTACTTTTTATTAATGATAAACAGAACCCTTTAATGCAACTTTATTATATAATTTTTGAGAGAAATGTGACAAATGTAAAAGCAAGAAAATATAGCAGAGCTGATCCAGGATAGAGCATGGGTTTCTTGAAATAACCATCTTGCTCATGTGAAAGTTGCAGGCTTTATTGGTTCACTTCATTGGACTATCTTTTCCTCAAAGACCTGAAATGTTACTCCAGCAGATAATAAATCAGCTCATTTCTCTAGATTCTCTAGTCTGGTCGATCACATTCTTAGTCTGGTATTTATTCCTGCAACTATAATGATTAAATACATTCATTTCCCAGAATCACGAAATTGAAATTTTATCCTTGTTTGTCATTAAGGAAAAATGCAGCAACTGGAAGACAACTTTAAAAATAGTGACTTTTTCCTCTTCGTGCAGTTTGCAAAGCACATCCAGCAAGTTTGGGGTGATGTAAAATGTCGCACAAATAATTTCAGAGCTGGATTCTCTCATACGCCATGTTTACTGTCACCGAGAGATTAGGTTCCAAAAAAAAAAAAAAACCCAGTGAGATTTGTAGCATTTCAATAACACATAGCATGGATGTCAGTGAAACGAGATGCCAGTGCAGCCAGCAGTGATATGCCCTAGCTGAAAATGCCTTCTGTGACATGTATTTTACTTCTCTGAAAGCCATGCCAAATGTTATGAAATGCTGAAACTGTTTTGTCTCATGAAGCCAAGCCATTCCTACTCAACAGCGGTTTTGACGCAGGACGCTATGAAAGAGCTGAACAAAGTGCAGAAAGTTTTTTACTGTATGCAAGTGGCTAACTGTTGCCACTTGAGTTTCTTACATATGTTTCCTGACTTATTTCACATGCTATATATACTGGCATCGCCCTGGATCTGTGAATAGGTGTAATCCAGACACTGATCTGAAAAACTGAACTCTTACAAGGGAGGTCACAGAACCGCAAAATTCTCCCAAGTGTTTGAGCTTGCATTTAGTCATGAGCTAGCTGAAGTAGGGGTACAATGGCAGCTGTCTAAACAGCTCCTTGTTAATACCAATCTGAGGAAGCCAATGGACCACCTGAATGGTGCAAAATGCACTCACAAAATCTGCTCCCTTGATCAAGTGACACCTTTTCACTTACCTGGGTACACGTTCACATGTGCGCTTTCTGCAGCTCTTTCCCCCATGTGCTCACAAGGGGCTGTCCATAAATGAAACACAGACTTTAGAGCCCGTGCTCTTGAGGGGAGGAACCCTGACTCCCTGAGGGTTTGCAGTGCAGTATCTTCAAGTAAGAGTACCCAACTCAGGCTTCTGCAATAAAATTTTTAAAAAGCAATAAAAGAAAATTTACGGTGGGGCATGATTTAAGAGTTCATTGGGAAAGGCGTAGCTCTGCATTCCAGGAAGCACAGGCCAGGTCTGCATGGCACAGCACGGCGGAGCTTTGCAGCAGGGCTAAGCCAGGAGAAAGGAAGGGCGGTATCTCCCAGAGGTGCTTTAAAATAAGATCCTCGGAGCTGCAGATTTGTTATGGGCAGAAGGAGGTTTTCATTGTGTCACATCCAAGTATGTCGGTAGCTTAATCCCTCACTGTCAGGACCTCAGCTCCAGTCATCTCTTCCCAGAGGAGGTGATGTCTTTCGCCGCCACCGCCATGCAGCTCACGGAACAAGGGATGGGATTCAGCCTCGCACTGTAAATCACATCCCTGGGCAGCTCCCTTTGCAGGCGTGCCTTGGGAGATAACAGGGCCTGGCAGACTCGCCAGCTTCCGGGAGCTTGCCAGCCGCCTGCCCCGGCTCCGCTGCCACCGAAAGAGCTGCATTAGCGGCAGCAATTAGCAGGGCAAGGGCCGGGCATGGCTGGGAATGCCTGAGTCAAGGCCAACTGCAGCGCTTGTTTCAGACTTTGCTTAGAGGAGATTTTGGTTCTTGGCAATTGCAATAGCCTGTGTGCTCAAGGCAGGCTCTTTCTTCCACTCTGCTGCAAGTTTTGTGTCTGTTTTCCCTTCGCTTACTTGAAGGGAATGTTTCCTGTTGTGGTGTTGCTTCAGACAGGATTTCCCTCATTTCGCCTTATCTGTCTCCAAATTATACAGAGGTGGCAGAAAGGGATAGTCTGACATTTTTCAACATGAGACTTCTTGTTTTGATGACCTGTTCACATTCTCTGCAGATCCTTTGTCACCAGGACAATCATGCATGCCATGTACAGAACACGTTCCCTCTGCAGAGACCAGCCGGCTGCACAAGCACCTCCAAATTGAACCTCCTGATCCTCTTGCTGAGCGCTGTTATCCTGCATCTCTGAAGGAACTTTAGAAGAGACAAAGATAAAATAACTTCTTCAAGGTTACGTAGCAAGTGTGTGACAAAGCTGGGAAAAGAATGTAAATTACTGCAACTCACCATCCTTTGTCTCCGTTAGCTTCCGCCTTTTGTTGTCATTGCTATTAATAAACACAGACAGTGTTACAGCAAGCACAGTACCCAATGAGGAGCAGAGACCATTGCTCCAAGCATTGTAAAAATACAGATAAAAGGATGGTCTTTGTCTTGAAGAGGTTGAAATCCAAAAAAATAAGCCTTTCAGTTCCTCACATTGCTGAGACAATCCTGTCCAGTCTTGAAATTTCTATTGGCCAGTCACTCAGCATTTTACAAACGGAGCTATCTGTAAGGGAAAAACCACATAGCCCTCCTATGTAGTGGAGGCACGGTGCCAGAAACATGAAGGGCACTGAATTTCAGCTTACCCTGTTTTCTGTCTTGTCTTGAAAACCACTCAGAGCAGACAGGATTTTTGTTCATTTCCTGCAAACGGAGCTGGGAGGGAAAGTTACTGATAGCACTGACTGACCTACGAGAAGCACACTCACAGCTAAGCAGGACTGTCCTCAAAATTCAACGCAGTAGCAATTCCTATACCAGCCAAGCCTGATCTAATGCCAATATTACACAACGTGGTGCTGCCAAATTCAGGCCTGGCTGCCCTTACACATTGGTCACAGGTTTGTCTTTAGTTCTGAAACAGCTTCCAAACTTCAGACGTGAGTGCAGTGTGCTGACTCACTGCCAGGTATGTCATGCATAGGACAATAATGTCCAGGAAGTGCAAGAATCTGGATTTATTTTTAAACTTATTTTTATTTAACACTTCTTAAATGCAATAGCAATAAGCTTCTGCTTTTTCAATTCCTCCTGTTTCCTGAGCTACAGAGTAGGTGATCAGGCAATAAGTAACTCCAGGCACTGCATTTACAGGGAAATTGTTGCACTTTTCAGGTGGTTAAAGTCATTAACTCATACCTTATTACAGCAGCTGAGGCGTGCAATAATCAGCCCCAAAAGTACTGCTCTTTAGGTCTTAATGCTCAATTAATTTTCTGGAATCCACATCAAGAAACAAAGGAATGAAACCACAATAAGAAGAACCAGTT
Organism: Buceros rhinoceros silvestris; assembly: GCF_000710305.1. Taxonomy (NCBI): domain Eukaryota; kingdom Metazoa; phylum Chordata; class Aves; order Bucerotiformes; family Bucerotidae; genus Buceros; species Buceros rhinoceros. The sequence continues at coordinate 10,811 of NW_010396479.1, forward strand.
GAAGAGTTATTGTGTTTCCTTTATTCTTTAATTTCAGTCTTGGTTTATCAGAATAATAAATACTTCAACAAAAACCCATGCAGGTCAAGCCTTGCTGCTAGTGCAAATTGTTCTTCTACTTCCGTTGACTCAAATAGGATTAATTGCGGAGGGCAGCCATGTGGACAGACCAAAAGTCCATGTAACCCATCATGAGTCTCCAAAAGTGCCCAGCAGTGGATGTCCAGGAAAAAGCATACATATGGGGCAAGCAGAAAGTGGTACTTCCTGGGATATTTTCACTGTTTAGCATCTCTGTGACTCAGAGATGGTGTCCTTCTATCTAATACCCCTCAGTGGACTTCTATTCCATGGAGGAATTCTGTGGAGGAATTCCATGGAATTCAAGGGCAGGTTGGATGGGACTGTGAGCAACCTGGTCTAGTGGAATGTGTCCCTGCCCATAGATTATATTTGCCTGTTCCAACCCAAACCATTCTATGATTGTATGAAATAATAATCAAATAATTTTTTGAACAGGTCTCTAATGTTACTGTCCACAGCATTTTGTGTCATGAAGACCTATGAGTTAACCTTGCAGGATATCAAGATGTGAGTCCTTCCATTTGTTCCGGGCTTGGTAACTGACAGTTTTCTTTGACGTCATGACTTTCTCTTAAGCTGTGTATTCCTGGGGCATAGCTGAGAAAAAACTATGCGGTAGTCACCCAGCCTCCCAAGATCAATGGTGTCCCTTTTTGAAAAGTAACAAATCCTGTTTTCATTGTAAGAATATTACAAACTCTTATCTGCAAAGGAAAAAGGAACAAAACAAAGGACAAAATGCACTGTGCATTTTGCACAGAAGAGGTTTTTTTCCTGAAACACTTAACAGAAAGCCTTTACTGACAAACTACACTTCAAAGAAACGCAGGCATGCAAATTTCTGGACAGGGCTCAGCCTCCTTTACTAGAACAGCTGCAGAGGAATATTATCAATGCAAGCTCAGGAAACAAATATGCAAGTCAATACTCATGATCCAAGTGCAGTACTCTTGACTTTTCCTACTGCTTGCAAGTAGAGAGTGCTTTTCTGGTTCTCTAGTCCTACCACATGGCTATGAATCTTAAACCCGTACTTCTGTCATCAAGCCTACATTTTCTTTTAGAGATAAAAAACACTCATGCTAATTGGGAATTTAAGAACGCTCTCTGGGGTGCCAAAAATCCGCAGTCGAGAGAGACAATGTTCTGCTTTGTTTTTTTAAAAAATAATAAAAACTTAGAAGGAAAATGTAATAAAGTAAGTCACAAAATTATTAAAACAAATGGAAAAGCAAGAAAGTTGACAGCATCAAATATCATGGTACAGAGGGAAGTGAATAAGGCAGGAAGCAGAACACAAGATAAAATCTATAGCAAAACAAGATTAAGGACAAAACAAAATTTAAGTATAACCAAAATAAAAGAAATCTTAACAATGGTTTTAGTACAAGAGGGCAGAAGTACTTAATAAATAGTTCTGGCCTTGTGGTTGGGAAAAAGACAGATTTATATACAAGATAAAATACTTTGCATACCAATTACAACCATTTCTAAAGAGAATGCTAAGCAGCAGATTCCAAATGAAGATTTAATATCGATAAAATCAGATAATTCCCATGTATGAATTGTAAAAAAGCCAAACAAGTATCTCTTCAATATTCATCACACTTTCTAGTAAGTTTCGGAACATCTAGTAATTGCAAAGGATTAAAAGAAAGCTGACTTTGTGACAATACATCAGAAGTGTACGCAGACGTCCTGAGCAATCACACTGCCAGCAGCCTGCTATCAAAGGCAGCGCAACAGCTACTGTTGGTTTCTATTAATAACAAGTTTTAAAAGGTAATAAAAGAAATGCCACTCAACATGCATTTATGCAATATGGTTTGTCAAATTAACATGGTAACATTTTCACAGGATTAGAGGTTTGGGTCATTCTTTATACATTTATACATTACTTAATATCAGCGCTGGAGGCAGAGACAGCGCGAGCACAGCTGCCCTAGGGGAAGACAGTGGGCACTGGGAGAAGACACTGAGGGAGCAGGGACCAGGCGCACCATGCAGGGACAAGGGGCTCCTCAAACCCTGTCCTGTCAGAATCTGAAGGATGTGCAAACGGCCTACAAAGGCCATTTAAAGGTAATGAATTAAGCAAAAGACCACTACCAGAGTATCAGAGTTTGAGGTAGAAGAAAGGTCCATCTAACACAGTACCCAGTCCTGGCGTGTCCATCCCAGGCTGGGCATGCTCTTAAATACAACCTTGAGAAGGGTATTGAGGGAAAGCAATATGAAGACTATATTTGCAAATATGGTACCAGTTGCACTGAGGTTTATTTATTACTCCTTTTTTATGGATTTTGTATATGCTTTGAGTGATAAACATATGACAAGGTAGTTTGATCAAAGCTGTGCTGGTTTACTAACTTAGTTCAACACATCAGTTTTATGGCTGATCTTCACACGTAGTTAACAAATACAGCAAAAATTTATGAACTCTCCTTTTGGCCAGCTGTGAGAACGTGCTATGGTTTGTGTATCCCATGGTGAACAGAGAGAAAGACTGTTTAATGAGATCCAGTCCAAGCAGTTTCTGAAAAATTAATTTAGCAGTTACATTCCTAAATAAATGTTAATTAGCACCTACTTCATGTACTATGTGCAAGAAATATGCATAAACTGTGTTTATGTTGCAAAATTGAAAACTTACTTTTCATTTTCTACCCACTACCAGATGACCGGTTTTGGCAAATTAGTCACTTAATATGTTCTAAAACATTCCTTTGTTTAATTTATCCAATCCTTTGCTCATTGCTAGTTTTCTAACAAAATACAGCCTTTCAGGTCTGGTTTTAAAATAAACCTAATTTCTCTAAAATATGAAAAGCCTTTAAGATTTGCAGTGATGTAGCCCATGAATATACCTTCACCATTTCCCTTTTGTCAGAAAGATTCATAATCTTTATGGAATAATTATATATGAGAGAAGGAAAATTAAACCTCAGGTGGCCAGTGCTTGTTACAAAGTCAAATTTCAGCTAATACTTGAATTTTCTAGATGTCACTTAGTGAAACAAATGTTTCTCCTCCTTTAGTCCCTGGATGTTTTTAATAGGGCAGCCAGGATTTTCATCTGTTTAAGTCATGCTGAAGAAATGTAAATGCAGAGTCATCAGGCAGCATTTGTCAGGTACACAGACTGGAGGTTTAAGACACAGGGTGTCACAGACTCGGCCATTGATATCAGTGGAGGAAGAATTACCCTAATAAAATGCAAGTCAATGAATCTATCACCTGCTTCTGACACTCAGTTCCTTCCTCCATTTCCTGCTCGCTCCTGCTCTGCTGACCTCTGAATTCCTTTGTTTCCTATCTTGCTGACTTCTTTTTCAGCATCCTCATCACCGTTATCTTTAAGTGTTCTTTTGCTGGCCATCCTTACTTACTTTCTGCATGTTGTTTCTAAGAGACCATTTCTCAGTGAGAGCCTAATAACCATTATGTAGAGTGGGAGGCAGCAAAGGGTGAACAACTATTAAGACATCAGTAATTAAAAAATCATCAAATACATACATGTTGGACAGATTCCTGCAAATACCCAAAGGTGAGAATATCTTTACACATCTTAGAATGAACTTTCTGGTATTAGCATTTTAGCAAGGACTGAAGAAGTAAGCTGTCTTTAAAAATGCAGATGGCTGAACAAATTTCTTCAATTCTTTTAGTAGCTAAAACAGCCACCGAGAAAGTTCAGATTTTTGGCACTTTTTATGAAGTCAGATCTTGTTCCATGTAAAAAAAGGAAATTGCTAAAATACTTGGTATTTTAAAAATATATTTTGTCTTTGTATTTTAAAATCTGGCCTTTTTAAAGGATACTCTTTTAAAGGCAGAATTAACTTAGAAATGAAATACCCAGTGAAATCTCTAGCCGAACTAAAGCAAAGCTTAAACTGGAAAATGCTCATCTAGAAACAATGTCCAATATATGCCTGGCACTAACTATAAACATGCTTTGTGTTGCTTAAATACAAAAGAATTCTGCAGATTTAAAAAGGACACAATTTGAAATAGTTTCCTGTACTGCCATAGCAACTGGTACCTAAAACTAACACAAATAGAAGAGATCGGCTAAACTGTTCAGTCTTTTTCTTTTGAACAGTCACTGTCAGAGTTTTCCCCCTTGCAATGACTTGATTGGGGTGGGATGCTTCCCCTCTTTATGCTTCTTCTATAAAACAGCAGCACAGAGAGACACTACTCCAAATGGAGGAAATGTGCTTTACAAAGCCCAGAAATGTCAAGCAACAGTGTGAAGTGATGGTCGTTTTGCAGTATTCTGGTCCTGACATTGCAAGATAGAAATACTAGATGCATTTTGAGAGCATTTAACAGAGAAGTTTATCCCAAGCTCTGGGTAGTTCTTTGTGAACTCTCAAAAATAAAAATGCACTAAGTATAACCCACTTCCATCCATCATTGGTGCCCATGTAGGGA
>NW_010396479.1:15413-20225 GCF_000710305.1 Buceros rhinoceros silvestris
TAGGGAAACAAGTCTGTCATGAATTCCGGGCATACAAGCACTCCATCCTTCTGCATCTCCACCCTCCCCCGCAACCAAAGCCTAAGGAAAAGCTTTGCTGCATACCCAGTTACAAATGTGGGCTCCAGGGCAAAGTACAGCCCATACGTGATGGACTGACAGGGAGAGCTTCCATTCAGCAGTTGTGGCTGGGAAGTATGAGAAGAAAAGCTGTCTCCTAGGCGTATGAAAAGGTGACTCAAACTTTTCTTGACCTTTCCTATAAATGGAAACATAAAACCATTCGTGGCTGAAACTGTGGCTAGAGCAATGTGGTTGGTGTGTGTTTCTTCAGTCTCATACTGTAAGCATTCAACCAAACTGATGCACCATTTTACCTTTTTTCCCCACATATTTGTTTTTGTTAAGCAGCATAAATTTACTCTGAATTTTAGCAGACATCACCATGGGAAAATAAGACATGGCACCTAGCACCCACTAGCAACACTGCTAACCTGGGATCCAGTCTCTGAAGGGGGAAATTAGCAAAAAAAGAGAGGGAGGAAAGAGCAAGATCATTTTCTGTTTTCCCAAGACCTCTTTTCTCTGAAAGATTAGCATTTTAAGCCTCTCTACAAGTTTTCCCACTATTAAATTCTTCTAGTTCCATTTCTGTCCTTTTAGCATCTGAGCACTAAAGCAAAAGAGAGGGAGGAAAGAGCAAGATCATTTTCTGTTTTCCCAAGACCTCTTTTCTCTGAAAGATTAGCATTTTAAGCCTCTCTACAAGTTTTCCCACTATTAAATTCTTCTAGTTCCATTTCTGTCCTTTTAGCATCTGAGCACTAAAGCATGGTGCAGCTGTGTCCACAAATTCATTCCCTCTCATGTGAAAAAGTGCAGCCTCCTCTCAGCTTTAAACTTCTTGCTGCCTCCTCCTGAAGTGTCCTAATTACCTTGCCTGGCGCTGTCAGTATTTCATACGCAGCAGCCACATTCCCTGTTGTCTCCTTTCTGAGCTAAATATAGAACAACCCATTTTGCAGCTCTAAGGGCAGCACAGCTGCAGAAGTGGAAGATCCTCAGTAGCCCGCAGTGTCCAAGGTGGCAGCTATGCTATGACAACATCTCTTCAAGAGATGTTGTCTCTTTAAAATTTCCTCAGGATCCATTTTCTCAACAGGATCCACTCCTTTGTATGCACACATCTGCCAGAAAACAGCAAAGCAGGCCAGGAGAAAGCAGGAATTCAGTCTTTCCCCAGAAGAAAGGAAAAGGCAACACTTTGCGGCATGTGGGACCCCGGGCTAAGCCTCCAAAACAGCCATTTCCAGGCTCTGAGTACAATGACAGCGATTCTGGGTTCACACAGAATACTCCAGCAAGAAGTATCTATTCACATTGAGAAAGGCATCTGATAAATGAGTACCTTCCAAAATAAAAAGTTTTGATGAGAATTCACTACTCATCTCTCTAAACTGTCCCAGTGTAATTTTAGCCTGTTTGAACGCTGGATCACATCGCGCGGCACAGGGATCACTAGTTATCTGTGGCTGAAGATCAGGAGCGCGTGAATGACTTCAGGAATTTTTACAAGTTTTTTTACCTTGGGTTCAGTTAGAACTCCAAAACTGTACCTCTGTGATCAATGGATCTGTGCCATGAAGATACATAATCAGAGGGTTTTTTAAAGATGAATCAGATAAAGTTTAAAGGGAGTTTTACCTGACTTTTCACTTGGAAAACATGAACAGAAAATGTTGGTTTATTCTTGTCTTCTGGCCAACTCTGTCAACTGTTCTTTTAAAAAGCAAGATGATTACCAAAAATAAGGTATTTCTCAAGCCTGTTTCAATAGCAAGGAAGTGGAACAAGTTCAGCTGGCTGGCACTCGCTGCCAGCTGTTCGCTCTGCAGGCCGCCTGGTCACATTAACATTGAGTATCACCTATCAAAAGGTTTAAACCCTTTGTGGACAAATCCAGGGTTTTGAACTCCAGCTTGAATGTCCTCCCAAAGCCAAACCGTGTGAATCTGAACAGGCATAAAATCATCCTTGAGGGGAGAGATGGTAGGAAGAAGTATATCTATTCACTTTTGCTTGCTTATTTTAACCTGATCTGTTTCTGTGTGTGCACTGTAATGACTCTAGTAGTAGTTTAAATCAGGTTTATGTAAGAAAGGAGGAGAATGTCAAGCAAAATGTTTGTACATCCTTTGTTTATCTCAGAAAAAATGGGGTTTAGGTGGATTCAGAAAGTACCATCTTCAGAAATCCACCAGCTCCTACCTTTGGGAAACCACTATTGCTTAAATGTCACGTGAATTACTTTTATTAAGCAGGTTTTCAGAATTTTTCACAATTCAGGCCACAACTTTATGTCTCATGGGCTGAGATTTCTCAGTCTCAAAGTCCCTGAAGAAATCATTTCCTTGCTATGGGAAGAGCCTAAGGAACCACTATGCTAAGAATACACTTAATATAATTTTCGGTTCTTGTGGCTGTAATTTAGTGGCTGGAAACAACAAAGAGGAACAGTTAGCATGTGACTAGACAGTTTCTCCACATGCTATTGTCAAATGCTCTGGGAACCACAACACTGTAACCCCCACTAAACCCCAAATTCACGGATTTCCCAACAGGCTTCATTCCAGAGCACAGCAAGGAGCTGTGAGCAATTTTTTTTTTTTAATTATGTATTAATTTTTATTTGTATATTTATTTATCCTTTATGTTTCTATAATCATGCAATACTATGGAACTGATGCTGTGCAGTTAGCAGTGCTGGCTGTGGCTGTTGATGGTTCTTAGCTGCTGAGGTTGAGGTAGTCAGTCCCTAGAGTTCTTCAATGAGGGCATGCCTTCTTTTTTCCCTGTCTTTCCTCACTTATTGTCAGTGTCTATTCTACTCTATTGTATTTTACTCTTGACTATGGAGCCGAAGGCATATCCACCTGGAGCGTAGTCACAGCAGGTACAGGTTTGTCAGAAGTGCCCTCACTTGTCCTAAGCCTTCCCCATGCACCTCATAGGGGCTCAGGGCATCATCTGGGGCTGGCGAAAGGCAGACGAGTCAGCCAGGGACATCTTCCTGACTGGGTCTCAGGTCTGCATTAGAGCCTCCTTGCCTGATCTCCACTGCCCTGAGAATGGCATGGGACTGCAGCTCCTGCATACCGGTGCCCTCGAGCTGGCAAAATGAGCCTATGAAGTGTGGGCTTTAAAACTGTTTCCACTCGCCAAAATGTCTCGAAAGCTATCTGCAGAGAATAAGGTGAAGGAACTTTAAACTGTTATCCAGTCTCCTTAAATTTGGTAGTTTCTGGTCATTAACTGAAGATCTCAAGCAAAAGCTTGGGGTCTTTCTATCAAAAAATGTCGGAGTCCTGGTTACCAGGCACACATGCTGACCAGTGGGAAGGAATACTGGTACACCACTTGAAAGTAGAAGATACAAAGTCCCAAACCTGAAGGCTGCAGACACATAGGAGGATATTCTGGGAGACTAATTCTACATGCTTACCCTATTTTTATACTCCTTTCAAGCACACATTTTCAGCTTGTATCAGAGATAGACAAGAGGACAAGATGGACCTTTGGTTGAACATGGTATGGCCACTCTCGCATCCCCAGGTGGGCATGTCAGCTGTAGGAAGCTGCGCTGGGCAGCCCTTCTGGCTCTCCTTTTCCCTGGCTTTCCCAGCAAGTCACCCTGCAGCTCTCCACGCCACCTGCATGCTTGTATTTTGTTTGAAGGGACCCCAGGTCTGGAGGGGCACATCTGGAGGGCAGCCCCATCTCCTTCTAGCATGGAGCCAGGACACAGAGGGGGACTCTCCAGGAGCAGTTCTGTGAGTCACGTCTCGAAGAAGCCATAGTATAGACACAGTCTGCAGGAGCTGAACAATTGATGTCAATAAGAGAAAGATCAGACCCTGGTGCCTAAAATTTCTTACTTTAAGTTAATGTTAAACATATTGCCAAAGCATCTTACACAATTTCAATTATGCACTGAAAGAATCTGCATTGTGGAGTTCAAGTTTAATTATATTGTCATTCACTCTGAGGAATGTTTGCGGTTTAATCACTGTTTACATTTATTATCTTTCGGTTTACATTTTTTCTCAGATTAATAGATCATAAGATACCACTGCATCAAGATTTTGCGTTAAGGCAAGACACTGTTTTAACATTATGTGGTAACTCTTTAAAAACCAATTGTCAACCTCATCCCGCTTAAATAACTATTTGTTCCAAACTTATGTCCCTGGAAGCACTGGAATGTCCTCATGGTGAGATGGCCTGCCAAATCACTGAGCAAAGACCGGGGTCACCTCCCCTGCTGGTGTAATACTAATGACTCCGTGGAGCTGTGCCAACAGGGATTTTGGCCCTCAATGTAGCACCCCCACACACACCGCCCTCCCCCCGCCCCAGCCCCCCAGGATGTTCATCACTCAATTATACAGAACACACACATACTGTGGACACGTAATGTCCTTTGAATAATCTGCCCCAGCAAAGCAAATTTGGAAGGCTGGTTAATACACAGAAATAAAGAATCTGAACTGTACGTTAACCTCGAACACAGTTATCATCAAGTGGCTGCAGAACGCTTCAGTATAACTGGTAATTTCTGTCACAAACCAGCCATGTAATTACAGACTAACCACAGAGCTAATGCTTGTCTCACAGCAGCTCAGTTGTGCTCTGGGTCCCGATCATGCCGTCAGATATCAGGTGCCTTCCCAGACTATCCACAGGTTGGCCCTCCCCTATGAACAGCCCAGATACAGAAGGTGCTGCACACTCTGGCATTCATAGGTAGGTGCA
>NW_010396479.1:20349-29506 GCF_000710305.1 Buceros rhinoceros silvestris
AGCAGGAATTGGATCGCCAGGTGAGAGAATCCTGCATTATCAGAGAAAGATTTGGTTTACACAAATTTATCAATCGCATCAATATCGATAACATCATTAGAGTATCTGTAGAGAAAGGACTGAACTGAAGGTATCATGTAAAAAAATGTGTAGTCACAACACTTCACAACTTCCAGATGGTTAGTAAATACTACAAAAGAGAGGCAGAGAATGAAGCTATTTCTTCCACTCTTTTCCTATCTAGGTTTTTTGGGGGAAGATATTTGACCACATTTCATTTCAGATTACCACATAGGTAGAACGAAATATCCTCAAGATGCACTCAGGCTATGCAAACTCCAGATTTCTCTTCAAGCAAATGTGTGTCATTCAATGCAGTTTCAAGCAGAGAAGAAAAATGCTGTGCAGTCAGGAAAGATAGATTATCATATAGTAATGCGCATACTATACTGGACTGGGATACGCTATATACTACAACGAAGATAAATATGCATATATATTCATTAACATACATGAACGCAAAAGCACACATATGGGTCTGTTGTTACCCCTTCTTATGCCAACAAAAACATGCATGAAGTTTTCTTGAGCTTTAATATACACAGTGCATTTATGAGGACTGCAGAAGCCGGTCCTATTAGCAGTAGCAATCATGTCAGAGTTTGTCCACATTCCTCAGGTAGGTTACATACTAGAACAATGTACAGAGGGCTGTCACTGGTATTAATACCTTATTAAAATACACATGGCACAATCAAATCTATATACTTAATTCACATTTCCTTTTTTTAATTAAATGACAGATGTGCCCCGTATGAGCCATGAATGTGTGTGGAGACTGTTAAACTACTTATTATAAATGCAGACATTTCTGCAGTCAGTGAATCACTTGCAAATAAATTCTAATTTCATTCTAATGCATTCTGCGTACTCAAGGATCCACCAATATTTTCTGTGACAAACTTTCAGCTGATGGGTGCTACTCAACATTCACTGAACACAGCTAGTAACCCACTGTGTAGTCCTCACCTTGATTGGATGAGAAGGAAGACTTTGTCAACAAGAAAATAAGGAAGAATGATTAATTCACTTCCCATCTGAATTTTAAGGCATTCAGAATCATTCATACTAAAATTCATGAGACTTTGGGGATTTATTCATACCAGGAAATTAATTTCAACTCATTTGTATAGAGACTGACTTAGTGAGTTATAGACAGGGACCAACTCAATTCTTTCACAAATCTTTTCATTTGTTCCTGGAATTTTTTGCTTGTATGTTTTCTGCATTTGACCAGAGCTAAAATATATATGCATATGTATTTGTACGTATATGAACACAGGAAATACCATGATGGCCTCCATGGCTGAGAAAAACCATGATGGGGGGCAGGAAGCACCATAGCGGCCACCTCCTTGGAAATATGGTAAGGAAGGAGGTGCTTTTGTGGCCAAGGCTGCAGTCTCTTTTCAGCTACTCTGGCCTTCTAAGCTTTCCTAAAAGGAAAGCTGAACTTAGAGGAGAGTGAGTCAGACCGAACTTTAGCCGTCTAAAATGTAAGCACCAGTTAGGCTGGTCAGCTAGACGGTCCTTTGCACCCGCTGCAGAGATGGATCTTCCATGGTGCAAGTCACCCCAGTAGTCCCAGAAGGGGACAAATCACCAGTTGGAGATATTAATCTCCGTCTATGGGGAGACAGGACCATGGGGAAAACTTAGGCAAACAGCTTAGTGAGAAATTTAAGCTTTATGTTGTTCAAAATAAGTCAAATGAATCTCACCCTTTTGTCTGAACTTGGGAAAATAACCAAGTAAAATAAGGAAGTTGTAAGAGATTCAGTCTTTTTTTATTACATTCTACCAAGCTTCATATATATGCTGGCTCAGGCATTTCTGTATCTAAAATAATAACATGAACTGACATTGCTGGCTACAGTTTTTTCCCCCTTTCATGCTGCAGAAGCTGAACACGGAAAACAAGTCACTGGGAAGGAGGGAAGCATGAAAAATGTGTCTCCGTCTTCAAGTGGAACCATTTGCTTATTAATTCTCAAAGGACTTAAGGTGGAATCTCATGGAAGTTTAAAATCAGATGAAGCTTAAGGAAAAAAAAGGGTAAGTCCTTAAACTTTTAAGATAATAAATCACAGATTTCAGATTACCCATTTCTTAGAATGTCAGTTAAGATGAAAGAGCCTAAGAAGGAATAAAATATCTAATTATTCTTCTTCCAAATCATCATTCCTGTTTCTTTTTATTTTACCTACGGAAGACCATTTCTCTCCATATAACTTACAATTAATTTGCAGGGGGTCAAACCTTGCCATGGCTTTTTGCAAAGAATGTAGAACAGTCTCTGCGATGGACTGTCATGAAATAATATCCTAATGTAGCATGCTGAAAAATTATCTTGAGTTTACCTCCTATTAGACAGAAGAAAGATCCATTAGATCACACTTCTATTACTCAAACCAGTCAGACACAGTATGCCCTGAAATCACATATCACACATGCCCCGAAACTGTAGAAAAAGACCACTGATGTGTGAAGTACAGCATACAGATGCTAGAAAGTCCCAAAATTAGGGATGTATTTAGAGTGCTGTTGGGGTTTCATTACGCATCGGTTCCAAAGAGTTATTTAACGTTCCCATGCTGTGTGCAGAACTACCTAGATGCAGCCAACAGAAATGCCAGGCATAGTGATGTTTCCTCTGCAGCTTATGCAATTCAGTCAAGACTTCACAAAGATATTTTTGTCAACTTGGGATTTAAAATTCAGTTTACTCTAGACACTGTGTACCTAATCATGCTCAGCAGGGGAGGAAGTTTCATCACCACGATTTAGAATGGGAAAACAGCTGAATAGGTGAAGCAGCTGACCAGAAAGAAATATGAGCTTCATTAACTCTGGAAAAGCATTTGAACTGAATTCTGACCAGGAGGCTCTGCTGACCACTGAGAGGGTCAGCAGGAGGTGGAGGTGCAATGTCATGCTCTTGTCTTTGGAAAGCCAACAGCACTGCTGAGCATGGAAGTGCCATGCCACCGAAAAACAAGAAGTGAGAAGCACTAAAGAGCCTACGTGCTTTGGTCAGGCCTGGCACACCGGCCTCTCCAGGAAGCTGGTTGCCATTTAGGTACCTCTCCACTCCCCTATCTGGATCATGGTGTGAGAAACCAGACAGTGCTCTCATCGACAGACAGTTAGTCTGTCCAGCCTGTCATCCTGCCTCCAGCAGTAGGGCAGTAGCCGTCAGCTGAAACCCGAGGAGGATTTGAAGAAGGGGGCACACCACACAGTTTCTCTGGTACCCACCCCACCTTGCACTGTAATTGCTGATGTCTTTGTGTCTGATAGCCCTTGATGGCTTTTCCTTCAGTGGACTCCCCCTCTAAAGTAATGAACGAAGCCAATCTACTGCAGTGCTGGGGATATTTGTGTCCTCACAGGGACCTGCAGGTCCAAAGTGAGGGGCCAGCCGGCAGCAGTGGAGGACAGACTTTCTACAGGGCGCCCCAGCAGCCAGGTGCCTCAGCTCCACTCCAGCCTACCAGAGGTGCCAAAAATAGCTAGATTCAGTCTGGCCTCAGGAATTTAATGCTTTGTTTACTGCTGAAGCAATAGCATAAAACATCTGAACAACAGTTCCAGAGTGAAATCTAACACAGTTTTTTGTTTGCATCTTTTTGAAATAAAATTACTGGGGTATAAAAGGCATTCTGTGAATTATGCTAGCTTTCATGTGCACTGGAATAGCATGTTTGAAGCCAGTCAGAGTAAGAGTCTGCTGTGGCAGATACTATGTTCACACAGTAAATATAGTTTTATCTTATGATCTGAGAGAGGATATCTCCAGAGCAGGTAATCCTTACTTTTCTTTTTTAATTAAGCTCCTAAACTCTGTGCTATGGCATGGACATTACAGATACAGAAGGGGTGTTCCTTCAGCTTGCTTTAGACATCCCCTCAGGGGCTCAGAAGAACCCCTCCTCAGCAGCCCCCTCCACAGTTCATCAGTGCCTGACTTGGTCACCCTCATCACCCCTTTGGGAGATCAAAGCAGACAGAGTGGCTACCCCAGGCAAAGCTGGATTTTTCAAAATACTTCAGAGCCTATGAGCGAGGCCAAGATTTTAAATCCACCCAGCATCTACCAGCTCCCACTAAAGCTGAGAGCATTTAAAGTTTCATCACTTCATTTAGCTGCCTACGTGGGAACTGGTGGGCGCTGAACTCTTTGGAAACGCCTGCCCTGTCAAACTAGCCTCCAAGCGCTTTACATCACAGCTGACAGTGTCAGTGTCAACTTCTACATGTTGAGTAAGTAAGGTCCTGACATAATACACTATAATGACTCCCTGTGCAGCTCTTCAAGGCTTTTATGTAAAGACACACTTAGATGTCTTAATAGCTCAGAGTTGTTACTTTTACTGCTCATAGCTGTCTTACATGTACGGGTTTATATTTCGATTCATGTCGACATAAATGCTAAGTGAACATATTTGCTTAAGACATGAAATTTTTCTTGGAAAATACACCAAAGCTTCCCCCCTCCCCACAAAATATATTACATCCATTTGATGGGGTGCTTTCTTTGGTATTCAAAAAGGCCATGCCACAAGATTTAAACAATTATCTTCCCAAAAAATCAGTTGTAAAGTTATGCCTGTCTGTGCACCCACTAAGATAAGTGTTCTTCAGTCTAGTAAATTAAAAACAAGTCTGCATTTAAGTCTCAGGTTTTTAAATTAATCATTCTTTGTTTTCAAATTTCAAGAGGTTTCTTCATCTAACCGTTGAATTCTTGGGAAAAAGAGTTTATGTCTGGAGCTCTACTGTAACACGAGAAGCAAGACTTTAGATTGCATGTATACTTTAGACGACACAAATATATTTTACAAACACACTCCATGTGGCCATGTTTAACAATATAAAGTATATCACAATGAACGAACATTTAAAAGTAATCATGTAAAGGACAGGGGAGATCTCTGGCTTAATCACTACAGCTTTTGGGTGGTCCAGGATACACTAATAAAATTTTATGCTGAGCAAATTTAATATTATGTAGAAAAATAATCTTTGCAGTATATTTCTCCTCTACATTCCTATGCCTGCCTTTTTCCATAGCAGCGCCAACATGGGCTCGGGCGCTAACAGCGGCTCAGCCCCTGGGAGTGGAAATGCTGTGTAGACCTTTCACGGCTGTAGGACCAAATGTGCAGGTATGTATTTGTTGGTAGATGATGGACTTTTCCATCAGTGCTTGCCAGACTGACAAACTAGACCAGCTCCTCTTCTTTCAAATGTATTCCTGATGCTGCCGAGACTTTGCGAAGCCTTGAGTTTTAATGTGTTCAGCTTTATTTTTGGCAAAGCAGGCTCTCTGAATGCAGCTCAGGATGAATACTTTCTTCCCCTTAGCCTCTAGCAATATGTAAATAGGCAAAATCATGTCTTGCATTTAAAAAATAATTAAGAAGTGAGAATACTATCTGGCTAAATCCACTTTTTCAGATCTGGCATTTATTGCTCTCTCTGTTTATAAAAACTAGGTCAGAGCGAGTGTCCACTTTAAAGAAAAAAATTTAAATATACCTTTCAAGCGCAAATTAATGCTTCCTGTTGTGTTCAAAAAGTTATGTAAAATAACAAATCTAGCATGGAAATAACGAAAAAATATATTAAGAGATAAAGGCTATCATCATTTACTGACTAATGCTTTGAAGTTATCAGTAAGGTTAAAGTATCCAATATCCAGTAAGGTTAAAGACGAGTGATAAGCTGAGTAGCATCACTCAAAGAATAGCTTTGTTATGACTGTAATTATTACAGCAGTCACAAACAGTACTGTGTTTTTTGTGACAAACATGGAGTTATTAAAGTGATAATAATGCAAAAAGTCTCCGGTGAACAAAGAATGGATAAGTGGAAAAAAATAATGCTTCTGTTAATTGTCCTTGCTATACATGCCTGTCTGAAAACTATTCAAGCAAGAGAATAATCCAAAGCAAAACTTTTCTCCTATTGATATTAAACCTTCTAGGATCTTCTTCAGCTGCAATGGCAGGAGAGGAAAAGACCAAAAGCAGCTGAGGTCTTTGGGTCTTTCCGGAGAGTTGGCAGGGGTGATTCCCAGATGCCAGGAGCTGCTCGTAAAGTTCAGCATACCCCTCAAGCCGGAACAACAGCACTGGGCCAGCAGCAAACACAATTTCCTTCAGATTATTGTTTTTCCAGTAATGAGTCAAATCAGAGAAAAACCCTTGGTAGAGAGCAATGAAGAGAAGAACTTTGTTTCCCTTACAAAGCTTGATACAGCTTTGGTTTCCCCCAGGTCCTACAGAAGGGAAGCTGTGCTGATAGCTACCAGCAGAAGCAGAATGCAGAGGGCTCTTGTCATCTTCAGGAAAATATGAGCTTATTCCCTGTTCAGCTGATCTGTCTCAGCTGGATGCAAGCAATATGGTCAGCAGCAGCGACAGAATAAAGCGTACGCACACCTCTCTGTTTACTGCGGTCTGCAGCTAAATACGCACCAGCTCTTATTTGAAGTAAGGAGTGACTGAAACAAGGATCAGCTCTGGCATGCCTGCTGGTGGCCCTGTCAGAGTGAGCCTTCACCCAGGTGCGGGTCCAACGCAAAACAGTCATACAAGGGCCAAGGCTGCAGGAAGGCTGGAAGGAATATCAGCCAAGAGACCAAGAGGGAAATTTGCACTGCTGTTGCCCACACTATCTTGACTGCATGGATAAAAAGCTTGCCCTTACAAGTACTCTGCCACGTATCAAAGCCTTCTCTCTCTCTGGTTTCTATCACATTTTTTTAATCACCAAAAAAAAAAAAAAAAGTTTAGACTCATTTAATGTTAAAATCCTCTTCATTGTTCTGGCTAAAAAATGTAATGAAGGAGGATAGATACTGAAAAAACCTGCTGCTAGTGCTAGCACAGAGGTAAACAGCCAGGTTTTTACACTGGTAGTTCATTTTGAGAAAGCTCTCTAGCATTATGTTTCCTCAGCTCACATTCAACCTGTAGCAGGACTAACAACTCACCTTCCTGCATGTGCAACCTGCGTGTACTCTGCGTGTACTCTGCATGTGCATCCACAGAAAACAATGAATTAATATAAGAACGAACAAAGCTGTCATTCCTGGCCCCTATGGTTTAGAACTGGCAGCAGAAATAAAGCCATGAAACTGTTAACAATATTTTGAAATACCTACTCGGTCATAGCTAAACCAGACCTAAACCCAAACTTTTTTGGAAAGAGGGAAGAAATAGACACTTCATTTCTGCGCCTCAGCTACTCGAGATCACAGTCCTTGTTCGCAAACCTGGCAGGCTCAGGCACATGGACCTTAAAGTTACAAAAACATTATGTACAGAAAGCTCTTTCCATTCATCATCAGGAATACCTAATTGTCTATCTTTTTTTTTTTTTTTTTTTTTTTTTTTTTTTTTTTTTTTTTTTTTTTTTGTCTTAGTCCACACTAAATACAAAGAGTAGTAACACAAAAATGCAAAGCGCCTGGGATGTTGGTGGAGAGGTGAGAAGCCAGAAGTCTTTATTACTCTGCCTGGAAGACTTTTTCAGGAAGGTAAATTCTCTGGAAACTGCCAGAATTTAGGACTTAATCCAACTGTAACTGCAGATTAAAGCATTTTCATCAAGCATGGTGTGAACTGGATCAGCCTTCACTCACTTAACATGAGCTACATATATTCTCTTGTGGCTTTGCCTCTTCTGAGCAATGGAGTCATCCGTGAAAATCACTCCCCAGAGGACCCGAGCCCCATCGATCGCTGGACTGTACACACAATAAAAAGACCATCTAAAGAAGTGTAGTCTATCTAAGGTACAGACAATCAGAGAATCAGCTGAATGCCAGCTGTATTTACTTAGCTGGTTTTCTCTATCCCAAATGTACACAATATGTGTAATTTCTTTAAAAATCAGTTGCTTGTTGGTTGAAAATTGACTTAATAAATAAAATCAGAAAAATATATTTAAAACACATTCATTCACTGATTTCTTACACTGCTTATTGAAAATAATAGCATATGATTAAAAATTGTTTTGGCTAAACCAAAATATCAGTTGTCCCAACCATTAAAATGTCCTGGCTGTGCTCCTAGGTGATGACAGTACTATATTTAGTCACTGAGTACCACCAGCTGTCTTGCTAACAGAAGTCTGGCATTTTCCTTAATTGAGAGATGCAGTATGTGTGAAATGATACCACTCACACTCACTCATGATAATACTAGCATGACCTAGTTGAAAGCTTTTGATTTTTTTTGCTTCTTTGTTCAGAAGAATAACAGTCGGTTCAGTACAATGTTAAAAAATGAAACCTATCCAAGGGGTTTATAAGGAATTCTCTGCAGATTATTATCTAAAAAACCTCATTTTTCTGAGTCCCGCAGCAGGAAATGGTGAGTGAGGTGGAAGAAATGGAAAACGTAACCTTCAACATTTGACAATTACCTTCCCAGTCATCCAGAACTTTCAGTTTTGGGTGATGTTTTCTTAATTTTTTTTTTTATATACTAACTGAACACTGTGCCAGAGATAGCTTGGGGTGTTACATTCTAGTAGACATTAGTGATTTCTTTCAGCCTTCTACTTTAAAAGCAATGGTGTAATCAGAGGTGGATGACGACTTTTGTTGCTGGAAGGTTAGTCTACCCCAAAATTCTAGGTTTGGATACAACAATTAGTCGCAAATTCTCGTTTGAATTCCTAGAGCATAAATTTCGGGGAAAAGCCAATGGTCTCTTTCCCCACTCTCACTCCAAGGCTCTGCTGCCCAGTAGGTAGGACAAACATCAGGCTGGAGATGTAACTAAGTGCACAGCTTCCTACAAGAGCGCCTTGGCACTGAGGTCTGGAGGATAGGTAATGTAGCTTCATTGTCTCTTGTTGACATGCTTCCACTGATACTCATAAATGAACATTCACTGCAGCAGCAACTAAAAATCCCAAGTTCCCCTTGTTAAATGACCTAATCACCATCTTAGAGAGATGTATATTATTTATCCAATAAATATTTACATTTTCATTGTTAAGCGGTCCAGCCATAACAGAAGAGCCATGAGAGCCCTGCCTCAGCACACCCTGCAGCTTAACACTTGCAGTATTTTCTGAG
>NW_010396479.1:29639-41137 GCF_000710305.1 Buceros rhinoceros silvestris
GCTGTGAACCAGACAAAGAGGGAAGCCAACCCAAGGTTTCCCACATACAATGTGAATGTCCAGCAATGGGATCTAGGGCACAGGAGGGAGGAACAGCTTTAATACTAGCTTCTCATGATTACCTCACTCCTCTTGTGAATCTGGCCCTTGGGGGTTTTTTTATGATGTCTCAAAGCTAAACCAAATGATTCAAGGTGAATTAAATGTTGCAAGCAGTCCAGAACTGTTTGCTTTTTTTTTTCTTTTTTAATTCATTGAAAATGTTGAAAAGCCTTGGCTGGGGAAGCAGTCAACCACAACACTCAAAAAAAATTGGAAGAATGGTTGTTGAGCAGGAAATGTCCTTGTTCACTGTGCCTGCTCCTGAAGGGCCAGCTGGAGCTGACGTGTGCAGCCAACCATCCTCACTGATTGTGACGGCTTGTGAATGAACAAAATAAATATTTAATAGTATTTATAGGCACTGTGGGCAGGTGAGGAGGCTGAACCTGAGTCTGTAATTCAGAGATGTGAATTTGGTTCCCAGCTAGACCACAGGATTTCTGTGCAACCTCAGGTGAGTTGTTTAATCCCTGGATGTGCAGATGCAAATTCCTGTAGCTCTATGAGGTTTCTTTGCTTCTGTGGACTGGTTACACCAGCTGGAGATCTGGGCCCTGACACCTTGTGCCCCTCGGTATAACAACGGGAGTAATGCTTTCCTAGACCTTGAGAACCTTGGACTAATGATAAAGTCACTAATGCCTTACAGGTGCCTATTGTGATGGGCTCATAAAGACCTAGAAAACCAGAACGAGTAAAACAAATAACATGGGAACAACTTGAGCAGCAATTTATTGTATACTACACAGCAATTTGCTCTATACTATATAACGCTGCCATCACGGGCTTTTAAAATCTTTAAACACAGGATGTTTTCCTGTTCTCACACACTTGATATTTCCTCCCAATGGGGAACTCCTGGTGCGTACGGCAGATCAGCCATTCAGGTAGTCATTGTTCTGTGAAGTCACATTTTTCACGAGTGAAGCTGTGACTTGTTGCTTCAAAGATGATTAAGAAGACAGCTGAACTCACACTACTGAGCAAAATAATGTAGTTGCTCAGAATTTCTCGCCATGGTTTAACTGTGAAATGTACTTGAAAATTGAGATTTTAATTAAAAATCAGCGTTCTTACCTGACAGCACTGGAGGGTCACGGAGCGGCACAAGAATGCAGATGAATCCTGGCCTGCTTCAGGACTGGTTGACAAGCTAAAGGAGATTACAACCTCTCACCAAAAGCCCAAAGAGCTGAATAGGAAACAGACCATGTGCCCCAGCTTGCCAGTAAGTAAAATCATCAGATCTGTTTTTCTGATTTTCTGTTCCATACTTGTATTGCCATGGGGAACAATCTGGAAGGGATGAGCAGGCTCTCAGTCACTGTTTAAGTACCTTGCTTTTCATAAAAACATGAAGCAGAAGTGTTTTGTTTTCCATTGCATTTCACAGCTTCTGCGTGTTAAATGCCTTCAGATTCCTGTAGAGAGCTAAATCTGGCGTGCAGGCTGCAGCGGGTAAACAAGGTATATCTTAATGAACTGCCAAGTAATAATGAGGGAATTTTTTAACACAGCTTTACTTTCATTACTCATGCTAAACTACATGACTTCTCCTATGGCCTGTAAGCCCCCAAAATAACCCGGTATTTGTCCCTTTGATTCCTGATGTAACACTGCTAAGAGACATGAAGACACAAATCTGGCCCTAATTTAGTGCAGCTGAGTCACATGCTTTTGAAAAAAGAATGAGTTTATTATTTTTTAATCATTTTTAAAATTTTTTTAAGGGAAAAGAGAAAATGTTGAAGATCTACATTTAATTAGGGAAGATGTTTTGTTTCAAGAATATTCCCAGCAGGGTGGCATCTAGTAACAGCACCTCTTTAGTAACAGCATCTCTTCTGGCAGCAGCTTGTCAGACTAGAGGCGCCCAGTTCTACCTGCTGTTCAAACACGATTTGAGAAATAGGTCATTCCCAGAATATTTTAGGAAGTTAAAATGTGACAAGTTGGTGCAAGCAAACAAAGAGATCTTGAAAGGGAGAAACTGGGAAAATTAAGGTCATACAGCAGGATAGCTCGGCTTAGTGTGACTTCGGCACATGTTCTTTTAAGAAAAGAAGCAAGAGATGCTCATAATATCAGTGGGCACCTTCCATCAGCTAGGATATTGGCATGGACACTGTGGTACTAAGGGATCTTGAAAACCAGCCTGAAGGAAAAGACAGAATCCCACAGTCATGGAATGGTTGGGGCTGGAAGGGACTTCTGGAGGTCATCTTGTCCAACACCCCTGCTCAAGCAGGGCCACCTGGAGCCAATTGCCTATGACCATGTTCAGATGGCTTTTAAATATCTCAAAGAATGGAGACTCCACAACTTACCTGGGCAACCTGTGCCAGTGCTCAGGCATCCTCACAGTGAAAAAGTGTTTTCTGATGTTCGGAGGGAACCTCCTGTATTTCAGTTTGTTTCCATTGCCTCTGGCCCACTAACTGGGCAACCAAGCATAAGTAGGATGATCTCTAAGAAATTATTTTCACTATTTTCACTCATAGATTGCAAGAATCCACATTTCTATGTTCAGAAAGCATGAGATGGACAACATGACAAAATTCTTAACAGGTTACACAACAAAGCCCAGCATTTAAGAAACAATAGGTCAGCTCCAGACACCGTAACTTGAACTTGTTTGAAAAACAAACATACAAAAATTTGAGATGTTATGTCTAATATCTTAATTTGCAGTAAACCAAGGGCTGTTCTATTTGAAATTGCTCTGCTTCTTAGAATTTCTAGCAGGGTTGCTTGTAATGCCACGCTATCACTTCACATGTTTCAATATAATTGTTCTTCTTTCTAAATCAGCCACATATTCCTGCTCCAGAAATCTAAGCTTTCATTTTGAGCATATTAAAATCATTAGCATAATTAACAGTAAAGGAAAATGTCAGGTAGCCAATATAAATTCTCTGATGTTGCAAACACCATGAAAATAACAGCTTTGATGTGTGACCTGCACTTATTCACCTCAATGCAATATGGCAATGGAATATTAATTATGAGCATAACGCTACTTCTTACTTCAATGTCTTAAGTCTATTTCACAGGTCACTTTGAAGAAACATCACCATATGATGGATGTTGTAGCACATGTTGTGGAAAGATGCAACAGGCAGCTTGCTGTTGTCATTGATGCTGCAGATCTCAAGCACTCTTTGCCAAAGTATAAATTACTTACCAGGAGGAGAATATTCTCCAGGTTTTGCACTGAAGAGATCAACTGCCCTCTATTTCCAAAAATCTCAACCAAGTTACATATCTCTGCGTCCCTCAACCTACTGGTTCTCCCAAGACCATTTCCGCAGGGCATCCGCAGTAGAAAATTGAGTGATATCAGATTCACCAGCTGACCAACAACAAATTTAGCACTTATTATATTGTTCCAAGTGATGGCACATAGTTTACTTCCATAGAGCTGATGTCACCTGGCCTTGGGTTATTTGCTGACTCACGATGATCTGGTTTTTAATAGCAGTGTAAATGGTTGCTAGCCATGTGTCAGTCAAGCAAACCTACACAGCGGAACATCTGTATTATGCTCTCAACACTGGAGTCAGATGTCTAATGCTACATACTAATGGAGGAACATGGGGCTGTGGTTGTTCTTCCCTTATACGAAGACTTAACTTAAAACAGTAAGCAACTGGTGGAATTTGCAAAACAGCCTTGTGGAGCTGACAGGCTGTCATGGGTGCTGCTTAGGAAATGCAAAGTCTACAAGGGTACGTACATCTGCAGTTTCTGAAGTTGCCTGAAAGGCTTTAGAGGCCTGAAAACCTTTAAAGATCTGAATCTAAACACTGGAAAGTATGTTTCTGAAGGGTCTATTTTATGAGATGATTGTCACCCAATTCCAAGGGCCACAAACTGAAGAAGATGAAAGTTGATGCTTCCAAGCCTTTGGGAATGGGGAAGGAAGTGATCAGAGGGCTACAGGGCGAAACAGAACCCAAACGGCTTCTTGGTGTCTTCCAGCTTCAGAAGTCCTGAAGAGCAGAAGTCCTGAAATGAGGCAGGAGTAGGAAGACTGGAAGAGAAAGAAAATTACTGTTTGGCATAGTCCTCCATCACGTCAGTAATTGGTTACAAGATTGTAATGAATGATGCCAGAAATTGCTTTGAGCCTGCTTCTTTTCCAAACACAGTGACTGTGCCAAGAGATCAGCCATGTTTTTGTGAGGTGTGGACTTATAGGAACTCAGGTGATATATCTGAATGACCAAGGTTAGCATCTGTGGTGAGGAAGACAAGGTTTGTCTAACTTGGAGGCTTTGTGTCCATCTGAGGATGTTAACCCCTCCCTAACCAAAACCCAGTCATGTAGCTTTTATGAGTGGATTTCTCCCCTTGTCCATGTTCTGCCATGAGAGGATATAAGGCCACTTCCAAGCTCAGCACTTTTTTCTGGCTTTATTCTTACTTGACTAAGATAAGCACAAATGCGTAAGGAGAGCATGATAAATCACATGGCAGATTATTCTCAAAACCTGAGGCAGAAGGCACAGAAATAAATAACTAAAGAAATCTGAAAATACAGAAGGATTCATTTATAAAAGAATAAGCCTCATTTGCACTGCTCCTTCCTTAGTTCCATATGTAAATTGCAATGGGATGCCTTCAATATTTTCCATGCCTATTTATCTTATGATACTTTCATGGATCTAACCTCTTTTTGCTATTCTGAGACACTTTTAGTGCTGTGGCTGGAGAGCCCAGCTGGAATACAGCTGTGTACTCTCCAGCTTTGATGAACTATAAAAGTTTTCCCTTGTGCTAACATTGTGGCATTGTCCACTGCTTTGGTTTCTTGAATGTCCTTAATAGGCAGATCTGCAATCCCCAAAACTGCTCTTTTTACCTAAGCATTACGATCCGCAGTTTCTAATTAAACAGTACCATACTAGAGGACCTAAGGGTCATTAAAGGTGCACTCGGGGTGTCCAAGAATAGAAACACAACGCAGGTGTTGTTCCCTCTCTGCCTTTTCAAAACAGACCTGTCAGTCCCCTTGTTGATTAGCAATTGCACTTAAAGTCTTATAAAAGTCTGACCCTAACACTGCTGATACCTTCGGCCAGCCAAATAAATTCTTTTAAACCTTCACAGTGGAAAAAGACTTCTATTTTTATGATTTTATAACCCTGTCATTAGCAAACTTTGAAACAGCATTCCACCCCCAGGTTGCATTCTGTGGTTATGAACTTCATTTGATCACTGCCCCATCAATTTGACATTAACTGCTACAATTTACAACTGCTCTGGCTTTCTACCTATTATTGTCGTACCTCTGCAAGTGCAAAAAAACTGCTGCCCAGGGGAAGTCTGAAAGAATGCAATATCTTGTTAAAACCTGAACGGGCAATGGGGGGAAGAACCTCCCAGAAGAGAAAACCAAAGGTTTGATAATGAATAATGCTTCATTCTCTGCTGTGAACACGGGTGACCTGGCATGTAGACCACAGCAAAGTAGTGAATAATTCACTGAGAGAGTCATAGACCTCCTGGTAAACCACAGCATTGCTTTGTCTCACAAATATGTTCTCCCACAGAACGGGGCTCGACGAGATATTTCAGTCTACAAATGTTTAAACAAAAGGCGGGTGTGATGGGGTGTGCAAGGGGAGTTACTGTGCATGGAGCAGACCAGCCTGCATGATTATTTTTTCCATGAGCAGTAGATTGATAATTCTATAAGCACTGCACATAAAGGCAATAGAGACAAGAATGGCTTTGATGGAGCTGAAGCATACAGCTCATGTCCGATTTTTAACCCAGAAAAGAAACCAGTTCTCCCTCAGACAGGGACATTTAAGCAGCATTAATTGTCTGAGCTGAAGCCACGGGAGCATGGACATTTTGAACAGCAGCTGTAATCCAGGCTGATTTCCTGACCTTTGTACTCATAAAAGGAACAGAGGAACAGCATCCAAACGAGATAGCGGGGTTGGAATACTGTCCCAGTTCCACGTGAGTCGCTTTCTTTGGTTTTGTGGATTTCTCAGCCTGAGAGACAAATCAGAGACCAGGTTGTTTCTGTTTTCCTTTGCAAAAGGAAAAAGGCTCTCTCAAGTCACTGAACACTATTCAGGCTCTACTTCCTCCCACTCTGAGCCCAGGACTGTCAATATGGGCCTTGCTCCTTAGAGCTGTGCTGGGGACAGAAGAGCGTTGCAAAAGCCCCTAAATCTGATCTCTGATGTGGGCCTCAGTGTGTTTGGGAATAAAGATAGCAGGCACTTTTTGTTAACTTGGATATCAAAGTGTTTACAGAAGCTTTTTGCCATTTCTCTTTTGATTTTCCATCTTTTTAGCCTGAAATATTTTGAGATTAATGTCATGGTATATCTGAAGTTTAAGATGTTTTATTTGATGGGGCTTCTGAGTAAGTTACTTCTATACCCAGATTTGCTCATGTTACCTTACTCACACTAAAAAAGATCTTTTGATTTCATCATGGTTATTTCCAGCATATTAGACAACGTCTAACCTGTGCTTTTTCTTCTCTTATCCAGACAAGCTGAGCTATTCTCAGGCTCTGTAAATTGCAGAAGAATCAAGCAACAGTTCCTCAGTTCTTCCTCCTGATTATCCTCCCATGTGGCACAACTTTCTATAGATTTGTTTTTCTAGCATACACAGCAATGCTTTGGCCTCCCACATAGTGAAGGACGTGTCTATCTGCATCAGGAGAAGGATGTCCAGATGTCAAGCCTTTGTGGGGCCACGTCCTTTGGGCACGGGGCAATGAGGCAGAGGACACAATTTCTGCTCACGACTTGGTGATGTGTCTGTGTCTGACTCAGGTCGTCACCAGGCAGAAGAAAGGGTGCAGGTTGGCACTGTGCTTCAGAAGTGTGCAGGATACCATACGTAGTGCATGTAGGGGGCCAAATGAAGGACTCCCATACAGGGCACTGAGCCTCCAAGGGAAGGAAATCATGTCTTCCATGAGATGATGCATCTCAGTCCCCTTACCTCTTGGCATTGTTTCCTCATAACCACTGCTACTTATAGATACTCAGTATGATCCAGCTCCTCTCAGCATCACGCCACAGAGGAAAAGAGACACTGCTGCTATGGTTCTATGTCAAAAAGCTTTTTGTTTCTTCCATTTGCAGATCATGGACTGGTAAGAGTAGGACAATTCATTCTGAAAATGGCTTTTCCAGTCAATGTAGTTCTGCACGCGCTTGCAGAAGTCACTTTACTGAAATGCTCACCGTAACCTGGGTTTACAGCTAACCAGAGAATTATTTTAAATGTTTTCCAAATGGATAATGTTCTTGATTTTCACTGTATGCTGCAAATTTGTCTAAAAATTTTATTTTAAAAAATGAAGTCATGTTGGTGTAAGTGACTGCAGAAAGATGGCTATTGCACCTTTTTTATGGTGCTTTTAACTCTCAGATCAGACTGGTTCTTCTCCTACTTAGTGAAGCCACAAATACCTGATACTTTTATTCCATATTCTCAGATTTGGTCATCATTTTGACTGGTTAAAAGGGATTTTAGAAGCTACACTTAATATTTACAAGCTTCTACTGTAATCTTATTATTTTTCCAACCATCCAAATCACATGGTCTCCTGCAAATTGCCTCATGGAACATCACTTTCTCAGTATTTTTTTTTATTGTTTCCACCTATTACATACTACCCTCAAGCTGAGAGGAAACTTTAAAGGCACACAATTAAAGAATCTTTGTTTGTTATTTGGAAAAGCTTGGATGTATTTCCTTTGGCCAGGTTCTACTGACTATGACTGGAGACCTAAACGTACCTGTTGTTAAAATACAATTTTCTAACTCATAGTAGATAATAGCAGATAACATTGCTATTGATATCAAATGAGCCCTCATATTTCCCCAGTCAACACATGCCTGGCAACTTCTAGGAGAATTTTATCTGAGAACAGGCTTACTTAGTGTTCAACCTCCAACAGCAGCACTCACAGGCAGGATCCTGCCACTCACTGTCTTCTGTTTTCCCGCTTTCTGGAACAGCCTGGTTTGTCTCCTTGCTCCCACTGAAATCCAGGGGAGCCAGGAGCACTCAGCCTCTCAGAAGTTGCTCAGGGCCTTCACGGGGCTGAGTCCATTATTTTTAAGGACTGCTTTGACAATCGGAATACACCACAGAGGTAAGAGAGCTGCAATCCTATTTCAAGCAGAAATGCTCTGAGACTCACTGCACAACACCTCCTGCAGATTTTAATAGGTGTCTCACCTCCTTCAAGTGCTACCATTACCAAAGCAGTGCTGCTGCAATGGTTACCACAGTGATACTTAGATCTGCTTCTTTTATCAAGGTGTTGCCCCTGCTGTGTGGGCATCACTCTCTGTTGCTGACCTGTTAATGAGACTTTATCTACTGACATTACAGATCAAACTCTGCTCCCACTGAGAAGTGCTTTCCTTCTCCAGTTACCCCTTGCAAAGAAGCCTGACAGAATCTAACCCTTTGCCCTATAAAAACTGCATGTTGTTTGGAAAGTCAAAATGCAAATAATTCATGAATTTTGTAAACATCTCTAAGGGAAGAGAAAAATGGTAGGCAGAACTGGAGTCTGCTATTTTTACCCATGTGCTTAGTTGATTACATGTCATTCTTCTCCCACAGAACTAAATATCTTAAATGCAAATAGCCAGAGGTTGTTGTACATTTTTTGCCCTTTCCACAGCTGTTCATTACAGAGCTCAATAGCAGCTGACAGCAGGTGAATACGTGGATGATGGGCCATGGATATATTCTGTTAAATAGAATGAATAAACCATTAAATGATCTTATTTCTTGATAGGCCTGAATGCAAGCTGCATCTACAAGCAAAGCAACATTAAATTCTGTATAGCAAATCCTTCTTGTATTTTGCAGCACATTAGTCATGCAAATTTTATGCTATAATCTTTTAAGTAATTATAACCTCCATTCATTTTTAATGATATCAAGTATCCTTTTGTTTTTAGTTCTAGACAATTGAAATGAGGATGCATAAACCTGAAATATTAGACTACTTACATCTGGTTCATTTTGTAAATTATATTTGGTGTTTTATATAACTTTTCTGACATGAGTAGAAATCAGTGACAATATA
Source organism: Buceros rhinoceros silvestris (assembly GCF_000710305.1). Classification (NCBI taxonomy): domain Eukaryota; kingdom Metazoa; phylum Chordata; class Aves; order Bucerotiformes; family Bucerotidae; genus Buceros; species Buceros rhinoceros. The sequence goes on from NW_010396479.1 coordinate 38,837, forward strand.
TCTTGCCTTTTTGAGAATCAGTATCTTTCGAAATCCTCTAATGCACTATTTTAGCTGTATCTCTATATGACAGAGCTATCGTAAAAATTGAGAATGATTTGACAGTGCCATTTGCGTATGGCATCAATGTAACATATATGCATATATTGTATAATATATATTATTGACATAAATTGCACATTTTAGGTAAAAGGAATTAAAAGATTAAAGAAATCATAAAATTAGTTCTAAAGCATCATCTCCAAAAGATAACCACAATTATTCTGACCACTTTCAGATATAGAAATCTGATGCTGGGTTTGGAAGTCTCTTTCGTCAGTTTACAAGTTTCTATTTTCTGTAGAAAATAATACTTCAGATGTAGATCTGCTCTCAATTTGTTCGAAAAGGGATTTATTGCTCAGTAGCCCTGGGAATGCAGGACCTCCAACACTTCCCACAGCACACTGTCACACTCTGGCAGCCCAAAGGCTATTTGACCTGGTCCATGAGAGTGTGGCTTTTTGGAAGGTCAGGCAGATCAGCGCACACCTCTGTATGAGGAGGAATTAAGAGGGAGAATTGTAGGACCAGTCTGGGTTGGCAACTCCACCTGAGGGATGATACCACTGCACAGCTATTGCTCTATATCCAAATGTGGGGCTGGGAAGAAAAAGAAGTGACCAAAAGGCCTTAAAAAGTTAACCATCCCTGCCTTCAGGGGCTCTTGTGCTTCATTGCTCACTCGCCTCATCTTGCTTACAGAGCAGAGTTTTTTGTCTCTTCCAAAAGACAGGCTTCCAAAAGCCTTCTTCCTGGGAAGAAGCCTTACCACCTTCACAGAGACCAACATTGTATTACTTACTCTGGGAACTGCAGCAGAAGACACCGTCTTGAATTAGTAACACCAGCCTCTGTAACACTTGCATGAGTGTTGTGAAAAACAGGATGAACTGCAAAAGCGAGCAATTCCAATAGTACTAAAGGCCAGGTGGAGGAGAGGGTATTTGATATAATTGGGAGATTTCACACTCCTTCCTTGTGTGCAAGCAGAAAACAGTATGATTATTTTATCCTTTGATTCAGTAAAGCTCAGATACATCAAGATTTACTAAAGTAAAAAATATAGGGCCTGTAAATCACAGGCTGTAGTAAAGCAAAGACAACTTATCCCACCAGCCTACATGGAAGTTAGACTCCAGCTCTCCATAGCCCACTGCCGTTATATTTTGTGTGGAATTCAGTTGTGTTGTACAGCTGGCCTAATACTGTTTCTTTGCAGCCAACTGTGGACTAAGAGCAGGACAGAGATTTAGTTAAGTTTAATCCTTTGTTTTCTGCCTGTTTCTGGAAAGATGATGGGTGCTCTATATTTGGAGTTTTCTTTCTTTAGAAAATCCTTCTATTACCTACTTGCAGGGAGTTTTTTTCCAGTAACACTGCTGCAGTTTGGCCACAATTTTGACCCAATGTGCCTTGAACACAGCTGTGACATTTCTTTTTAACAACCGAAATCCATTAAAAAGTGCTCAACGGTTATCTGCATAATTGTCACAGGTTTAAAGGAGTGGGGTTTTGCCATTAGCAGAATTAAGAAAGCCTGCCAGCAGAAGCATTTAAAATACGATAATAAGATCTGAATGTAGAGCAAAAAGAAGTAACATGTAGGATACAAAACCATAAACTAGATAAGATTTATATACTAAAACGTATTTTAGTAGCATACAGAGAAGTTGCACTATACTGAAAAGCAGATACACAACTGTCTGGCTGTATACAATACAATAGATTAGTGCATGTAAGGACTATGATAAAAAACGAACATGGAACTAAACCCAGTTGAACAGATAGAAGACAAAGGGTAGCCCTGTCAGCATACCAAGTTTCAGAAAGATTAATCTGCGTTGCAAGTGTTGCTCTCAATGTATCTCTGCATTCATCCATCATCTCCCTCTGCGAAGCCAACACGAGCTCGCGGCCTTTTTGCTGCTTAAGGCAAACTGGTTGTATGCATGCTTATGTGCAAGTAGATTATTTGTCCATCCAGCAGGACATTTTGCTGTCCCCTTACTGGGAATACCCAGGCCTTCTCCTGCTCTTGTATTCATCCCAAGTAACTTCAGCTGTTAAAAAAATTATCTTTTAGAGTCCCACACAAAAATCCGTATGAAAAACTGGGCAATTCCAAAGGAAGGAAGTATTTTAGATGCTCATTTTAAATGTATGGAAGAGTCTATATTAACTATAGAGGAAGCCTAGATGTCTAGCTGAAGCTAGGCACCAGTTTGTAGGTAGTTGTCCTGGGTTCAACATGGAGGAACC
>NW_010396480.1:0-268 GCF_000710305.1 Buceros rhinoceros silvestris
CCCATCTACATGAATAACAATTAAAAAAACTCCCCTCTAAGAAGGAGGGTGTGGAACGGGGAGGGGGGGCAGCGTTCAGGGGTGTATTTGGGGGTCCCTGTTTCTAGCCCACTTGCCGCAGGGCTTGTGGCCCATTGCCAGCACTCCCGTGTCCCTCCTGGGTGGCAGAAGCCACACACCCGCATGGTGACCCCATCCCAAACAGCTTTTTGGTTAAGAAAAAAAAAGTTAATAATTGAAAATGTTGATTTTTCCACGTGTGCAGCCT
>NW_010396481.1:0-252 GCF_000710305.1 Buceros rhinoceros silvestris
GCAGCACGGCGTTAGGTGAGCCAGGTGCCCCAGGGTGCCCTGGGGTGCCCTGCCCATGCTTAGCCGCTCGGGAATGTGTGCTGCGTGGTCCAGGCTAGTGGGTTTGGGGTACTGTGGGCTGCAGCCAGCACCCCTAAACCTCTCCATGGGCTGGGGGCTGCTACAATAACCCTGGGGACCTGGTTCCCTGCTCCTCCGGGGTGCTGATGCACAGGGAGAGGTGCCTGGCCTGGCTGACGCTGGCACAGTAGG
>NW_010396482.1:0-719 GCF_000710305.1 Buceros rhinoceros silvestris
CCCTCCAGGGATGGGGACTGCACCACTGCCCCGGGCAGCCTGGGCCAGGGCTTGACCAGCTTTTGGAGAAAAAACTTTTCGCGTCCAGCCTAAAGCTCCTCTGGCTCAACTAGAGGCTGTTTCCCTTCACCCTGCTGCCTGTTACTTGGGAGAAGAGACCAACTCCCACCTTGCTCCAACCTCATTTCAGGGATTTGTAGCGTTCAGGTCTGCGGTTCAGGAAAACATCCTGGTGCAGCTCCCCTCACCAGTAGAGTCCACGCCATGCTCGTGGATAAGCCTTAGAACAGTGCAGGTAGCAGTGAAAATCCACCGTTGCCTCATGAATGCCTCTGGTGCATTCATGATGGAGGTAGCACAGCTGATAGGCTTCTCACCCACGCAGCTGCTGAAGTCCACAAACAGGGGTCAACATGCAGGGCAAGGCAAAGGCTGGGCCACCTATGTGAATATTTTTCCTCACCCTGTACCCTTGCCCCCACCATCATGCTGCATTCCTGGCAGAAGCAGCCAGACCTCCTCCACTACAACATTTGGTGTCAGGGTATTCCTACAGAAAATCCTGGTCCTTCTGCACGTCACTATGTGTGCTGTTATTGGCAAAACACTGATGGCACTGTTCCCTGATTACCTTCATGATGCTATGGGGTCATGATGCAGGTGGGGGCAGCGCCAGGGGACTCGTGCGGCAGCGGGGCCTGGCACAGAGGGAAGGGGAG
>NW_010396483.1:0-7869 GCF_000710305.1 Buceros rhinoceros silvestris
AATGCCCCCCTTCTCAAACCGCGACAATGTAAAACAATTTTAAATGTTAAGCAAGACACAGAACTTTATAGAACACACAGACCATCAGCAAAACTGGCACAGTACTATGTATTCCTTGGCCTGAAATACACTTTAAATAAAAGGTTGAAATTAGACACAGCTCTCAGGCTGTGACACTAAAACAGAAAAAAAAAAAAAGCCTCCAGCTCACTGTGGAGCAGTAAATGCAACAGCTCTAGTCCAGACCACGGCACAGCAAAGAGAAGACTACCAGCAGCGGAGAAAGATGCCCAGTACTCTGGCCAAGAGGGGGTGCGCGTGCTAGCGCACTAACTTCAGCAACAGGCAGGCAATACAGAGCTAGAACACTCCTCTGGCTTCCAGAGCTGTGATCAACCATGCAGGGAATACACGACAGGCAACAGCTGACACATGCCCAGTCACTTGGGAAATACCGAGGGATGAAATAACATTTTTCATATCGAAAAAAAATGAATGCACACGGTAACAAACCAAATATTTATCTTGGTAGATCATACCTTCTAGGAAAAAAACCTGCAATAACGTTAAATATTTTAAGGCACATACTGCAAACAAATGCTGAGAATATCTTTGTAGGGAATTCCTGCCAAAACGGATGAGCTTTGCATTCATCAGTGCAAGAAACACGAATTAAGAATTTTTATAGAATCACTACACAGAAAATTTGAATAAACCAAGGGAAAGCTAGCTGCTCACTTGATAGTGAATTTTTTTTTCCCTCTGACCAAATAAGCAAAAATTTGAGGTAACAAAGTCTGTAAAGAAATGTATATTATACAAAATGAAGATCACTGATACAAGTTAGAACTGAGGTTTTCTGCCTCATAACAAGACATAGCACAACACTGCTGCTACACAATAGATTTTGTTCATTGTTTTTACTCTATCAAAAATTCCTGGATTCTACCCCACTTGAAAGCAGAGACACAGCCTTTTTCTCGCATGGCAGGACGGGCCGGGATGGCACCTTTCCTGGGGGCAGGAGAGGGGCTAGGAGGCTCCTGATCCCCGTTTGTAATTGGCTTAACAGTTTCCCAAGTCCAACATATTTAATGAGTGGAAAGTTTGACTCATGGCTCAGAGATAATTTTCTAAAATTTCAATTCTTTAAAAGCAGTTTACTTCAGCAGCAACTCTCCGGGCTAACTCACCTTCAGAGAAATGCTTCAGGATACGAGTTTTACTGCAGCTACTATTTCAGTCAACCAAGTTCAAACCACTAGCAGTAACAGTCACAAGACTGAAAACTCACATTTTCTGCTCACGTCTCCCAGAACTGAACTCTTGCCAGCATCCCAAACCAGCACCATTGTGGACAGCTGTCTCTTGACAGATGCTAGTAAAGCCTATGTACAATGCTGGGGTTACACTGTGCCCAGGGGCAGACTCCCTTTAAATAACGTAGAGCTCCCAGACAGGCAAATCAAACAGGGGTGGCCCTTAGCAAACACAGCGAAGAACCCTGGCTTCCCTCTCCTGAGCAATTCAAAGTGTTCAAATGACAATTTTTCACCTCACATTAACTACCATGAACATCGTGAAGAAATTATTTTTTAAATCCCCAGCTGTCACTAAAATAGCTTATTACCACAACTGAGTGCTGGCATCTCCGAGCTGCCAATGTCTAACTGCTTTCCTAAGAAATTACAGTATCAGCACTTACACATCATAAAGGATGCCAAGGCTCCAGGTGACAAAAGGGATGCATGTTTATTTTGAGAAGGTTATAGTTTTGTTTTGTGGTTGTATGAAAAAAAAAACCCAAACAGAGAGAGAAATTCAGTTTAAAATCTTAACTTCTTTGCAAACAGCAGTGAGCAGTTTCTCACACAAGCAGATCCAAAACTGGCAACAGGCATACCCAGACCTCTGTCTGGGCCTCACAGGATCAGCATGAAGCTTCAGGAAAGGCAGCACCCTGCCACATTGGCCCAGGGGCACATGTCAGCCGTTTCCAGCTGTTTTCACAAGAGCTGGCAGTTCTGCTCACCGCCGCATGCAGGGGGAACCACCCCATGCCAGAGCACTTGGCTTCTGCCTTAAGCACCTGACCAGGCATCTGCAGGGCAGGAAGACAGCAGAGGGTACTTCTTCCCAGAGAGGAACGCTTCCACACGCGCTGACTCCGTGTGCCATGCTGCTCACTCATTTAGAGCTGCCTTCTGCCATCCTCATGTGCCCCACAGCTCCGAGCCTTCATCTGAGCCAGCCAGCTCAGTGGGGACACCGTCGAGTTGGTCAAGCAGGTATTTCCTTTGCTTTCCACACATCCCATCTCAAATGCGTTTAAATATGTATTCTGCCACATGCTCAAACAGTATCATCCACGAAGAGAAACTACCAAGCAAAGGATTAAGAGGAAGACAAGGCTACAGCCCCACAGGCAAGTTAAGAACAGGAAGTCAGCAAATGTAATACAAATCACGAGTGAGAGGAAAACCGGTAAGACTTGGGGTTATTGTCGTGTTGGAAGTACGTCTCAGCAAAGTCAGGGTCAAAGAGCCCTGGAGTTAATTACTGCAGAGCATGGAGCTGAATTCAGCAAATATAAAGCAGAAGCCAAAGACATCATTTTGGATGCAAAGAAAGAGAACCATTTAAAAGTCCAAGAAGTTTTTCTTTTTTCTTTTCCTTCGCAAGCCACTCGTAAGTCCATGTTTAGGGCACTGTGTTTAGTCCTGGGCATTTGGCCAGATGACACTCACATTCTGGAGCTGGTGGAGTGAAAAGCAAAAATAGCGCTTTTTTTGTTTGGTGGTTTTTTTTTTGAGGAAAGCCCCTCAGAATAAAGTTGTGTCTGCCTCTAAGCCTGTATACATGAGACTGGGGGGGACGACTGCTAGCACCCCTCACCAGAGTCAACTGGCAGTGCTCCACTGGATTGTAATGGAGCAACAGAAATTTGTGGCCAAGGGTTTGTCCCTTGGTTTTTAAATACCATACAAAATGCTTTAGTGCTTTCAGACTTTTCAGAACTCGGGAAGACAACACTTGCTTATGTGCAAAGCAAGGCTTTTACTCTTCAGAGGCAAGTCACGGGTAAGACATCTTCCAAGAACGTTCTTTTACGAGGCTATCTTGGAAACCCTGTTCCAAGATCAGGAGGTAAAACGCACTTCTTTGTCTCATCCTGCTCTGTTATACATCACCTTCACAGACCAGAACGCTCCACGGTGCGGCATCATTAAGGGTCTTTTCACACAACACCCAGCACAAACGGGTTCACCAATTCTCAATCTTATAACTACACACCACAATGTGTAGTTATACTGTTATTCCTGCCACAGGACTGCTAGGACTCCAAAAACCTCCTTTTGCTACTTTCACTCTGTCATGGCAAGATTTTCATGCTCCTCTCCCATATTCACGCTGATGGTAGAGTCCCCAGCAGTCACAGAGAATAGCACAGCCTTAATTCTGAGCTGTTAATTCAACTGAGCTGTTTAGAACAGCATTCCCAAAAACCCAAACGAGCCTGCTGAAAGAACAGGACTGTAGCGCCACAATTTCTTTTCCTTTATGTGTGATGCTCTTGCTGAAAAACAAACCCACCAAAAATCCACCTGCTTTATCAGGCAGCTTCTTTACAAAGCACTGCAGCAGACAGATGACCATCTTCAAATGACTGCAGATCAAAGTAACTTAAGATTGAATAGCAGGCAAAAAAAATATTCCCCATCTTCTAGACACACAAGAAACAGATATACTATCAGTCTTGTGATCACAAGACAATCAGTTTTAGTCACTTTTCTTAGCGAACACATTTAAATCTTTCTGCAAACTTTCAATAAATAATACGTCTGAAAAAACCCTAAGTGGGCAGGAATAAGGCTTTAGCCATCCTGCAAAATTGGTTTTTGTTTTTTTTTTTTAAAGAGTTAAGCATGGGCTTTATGTACATAGGCCCACAGAAACTACAAAAAATTTCAAGGATAAAACCGAGCTCTTGAGCCCAATTCAGCATGCACGACTAAGAGCATAAACTCAGGAGCAACTTACCTTACCACCCTCCTCCTCCTCACCCAGCTCCTGCTCTGTGACACCCTATGAACCGCAAAGGCAGACCAGCCCAGCTTCCACAAAAAAGGCATCAGAGAGGAGGCTAGGCCAGAGCTGTGGGAGCAGTGGGGCCAGCCCATGCCCCAGCGACTGCGGGAGGCACCCTCCACTGCCAGTGAGGGGGAAGCCCTCACCTGCACCACCACCACCACCAGACTGCCCCGCTGCTGCAAGCCACTGCTTGGCCCATGCTGCACGAACGCCTCCCTGTTATTGTATTCTCACAGGGTGTCTCCATCCGCTCGCAGCACCAAGATGAGAAAAGGACTTGTGCTTTCACTGCATGAACCCTTGTCTCCATCTCACCAACCACATCAGGACCTGGGAAAGAAGGTGCATTTCAGGGCAGCAGGTTCAGCGTGGAGGGAGCCATGGGCTGAGACTCACCGTGATGCCTAGTAGATCCCTCATCACCTTTCATTTCTGCAGCAGCAAAACAAGTGGAACAAGAAGACAGAGGAAAGACTGGACTGTCTTGGTCCATCTACAAGAGGCCCTTTAAGCCAAATAAAACAGGCTGGGTTATAGAACAGAATGTCTCCCCTGCCAGGTATCACACAGGGCCCAGACCTAAAGCAGGATCAGACCACATAAGCACTTCACACTCTACAGTTAGGAATGTGAAGCAGTAGCAGCTGCCCTTCAACAAACAAACACGTTGCAGCTCACAGCAGACGAGAGACAAAGAAAATTCCACATCCCTGCCAGCCCTTCCTCCTTGTCCTGCTCAAACTGCAAATACTCAGACTCCTGAACAAGTATGGAAGGCTGAACCAGCGTGCCTTTCGATTGGTTAACTGCAGGAGGTAGATTATCAGGTAAATCTAATGGCTGTAAGTAGTCCTACTCTAGGTCACGAGCACCATAAATGCTAAGGAGTGGACATGCCACCCTTTCCTGCTCTCAGTAATGTGCTCCAGAAGAAGATACAGGATAGCTGTATTGCATCAAGCAATGCATGTAGCATTCTGTGAGTCAGGAACAATTGATCCTCAGTACTCTACAGTAAGACATGTATTGGAAATCAGAGCTTCCTGTCCATCCAGTTCCTACTGCATGACCTTGATGTTTGGTTACACAATGACTCAGTTTTACACAGGGTGCCAAATATTTAGCTATGCTCCCATCCCCTCTCCCAACAGACACGACCAATTGAATGGTAAGTGACTTGAACAAACCAAACTTTTTTTAACTAGAAACACTTCACCCTGCTTGGCATTCTCCCCAAGCCACTCTTAAGTAAGGAATTCTAGAGGGTTTTGGGAGACATTTATCTTGATAAATCTCCAATTACAGATTAGAAGCATGTAAACCTCTTGTTTTGAAGATCTGTATGCTATGTCAAGTATTTAGAGCCTCAGGCAAGCCCTGCGCAACCATGAGCCTGCAGTACACATGACCACAGAAGCAGTTTTCTGTATGTTGCTCCTCTTTGTGCTGGGAGTCATAACCTCTGGAAGGTAAGACCACGATTTTGCTGTTGAGCCCCTTTCCGCTCCTGATCCAAAGCCCCTCAGTGATCCTACAGGGCTAATCAGCTGTGGCTGCAGTTTTTATGTTAGGAAGAGGACTAAGACTGTTTACTTCATATAGACATCTATCAATTCCCTCCAGCTGATGGGAGATGAATTACATTACTTACCACGACGACGTGACAGCTACTAGCCGATAACGGAAGCTCTTTAGCTGCTGTACTGATAGCACTGTTCTGCCTTTTTTTTCCTTTGTAAAGCTGTAGCTCCCTTGTGAAAATTCAGTCACTCTACCATTAGTTCAGTGTCTCAGTAACTACTGTGTTCGATCTGCCTTTAGAAACAACCAAAAATGCCCCTGAGCCTTAAGAGCTACTCATCTTCTACATTAGCCATGCTGGAGAGCAAGAGGGGCTATCTTCCCTGGTTCCGTTAGCCACGCACCAAAACGCACACACAGCTCACCTCACACTCAGTGCTTCAGGGCGCTAAGGAGGGGGACACTGCAGCAGCGTTTCACACAGAGACCACGACCACACCTCCCAGTGGGGCCTCAGAGCTGGAGCAAGGGACACCAAGTCGGCTGGGAGCGCAACAGCAATAGAGCAATCTGCCGAAGTTAGCCACAAGAGCCCCCTCGACCACCTTACCCATGGAGGCCAGAAGCAGGCTGCCAGCAGATCCTTGGGCAGCACAGCCTCACACGAGAAAATCTGTGCTTCTGGAAAAAGAACAAAGCACACACTTGGGCCGCCTGTGGTCTTCCTGGGTTGGCACCTTGTTCAGAACAAAAGTTTCTCAAGCCACCAGAAGTTTTTCAAGCAAGCCTGGAATCCTGAAGCTTTACTCAGCACCGACCACTATTTATGCTTGCTATTTATGCTAGCCTTGGCTGTAAAGGAAACCTACCGTACGGCTACTGCACAGCTGAGTCTTGACAGACTGACCTACCAAGGATACTCTACCCTGGAAGCTCATTTCCAAAAGTACTGTCTGATCACAAACCTGGTGAGGGTCAAAACCAAGCAAAAAATCCAGACATTTACAAGTTAACCAAATATAAACAGTGCGAAGCCTACAGAAATCCCTTGAATAAAAAAATTCAGCCTCAAAACCCAGCTGGTGAGTGCATTCCTGGCAACACACAGGAATCTTGTTCCATACAGCTGTTCCATCACCAGTTTCAGAAGAGTCAATATTGCTGATATTCTTGCTAATTATTGCTTAGTTTATGTTTTCAACTAACAGAAAGAATGAGGCAGTGGACTGAATACAAATCTTCCCAATGAAGTTAAAGGCATTCTAGGATTACCTATGGTAAAACACATACAACTGTGTTCAGAATCACAGCACAATTTTCTTGGGTAGCTGTGTGATTAACAGACAACTCCATTTACCACAGTCTTCCTGCTCATCTAATTAAACATTCATGTCCCAAGTAAGCTATTAATGATTACACATTTTTGGAGCTATATAGATCCAAAACTAATAAAACTTAACATAGATCTGGCCTGAGGAAAGGCGAGAGCTTGGTTCCACACCTACACTGGCACTTTTTTAACCCACCAAAACACAGAATTACTCACAGAGTCAGTGCAGACATAGCTGAATTTGAGATGGAGCTGCTGCGGAGCGGCAGAGCCTACAGCTCTGAGCACCTGCCTTTCTAAGCACTGCCTGGTCAGACCTGGAGCTCCACACCTGGGCAAATGTGTGCGTCTGCCAGTACCTGGAACGCCAGTCACTCAGCCGTTCCCCACAGGTTGTGTTCTAATGGAGAAGGAGCACTCCTGCAAGCACCGTCCTGCTAACCCCCAGGTGCTTTTGCCCACACAGAAATACCAGGTGGAAAACATGTTTCGCTCAGTCCATCAACACAGCTGTGCTGGCAAAGGCACATCAAGATGTTCTTTACTTAAAAGGACTTAAGAACAAACTTCAGGTCATAAGCAAATAAAGCAAATGAGGGCTGAGTAGCTTGGAAGGATGGGAAGACCAAGGAATCAAGCTAACAGAGGATTTACACCTATAAAATCAGATCTGTCTGGTTTAAAATAAACTTTTACCATAATACTTACAAGGAAATATTTAAGAGGAGGAACTGGCAAGGCATACGTTGTAAGCCCGTCTTTTGGGCCCCAGGAGCCCCTATTCCAGTCAGAAAAGGGATGCAGCTGCACCTCAGAGACTGCGAGCTCTTCGTTAAGCTACGTTTACTGCAGTACTGCCCACAGGCCCCAAGCTGGGCGAGCACCGCACTGCCCATAGGCACCGCTTCGCCTCCCACGCCCGTATG
>NW_010396484.1:0-25972 GCF_000710305.1 Buceros rhinoceros silvestris
GTGGCGTCGGGGCAGCGGAGGGGGAGAGGGGCCGCCCGCCGCCGGGCCGGGCGTCTCTCTGCGGTCGGGCAGCGTCGCCACGGCTTTGGTCGGAGGAAAGCTTTCGCAGCGGGCAGGCTGGGAGGACGGGGTGTAAGGCGAAAGCATGGCTTTGCGGGTTTTTTTCCTTGTGGTTGCTCTGTGAAATCAACAAAAACAAAGGAAAAAAAAAATACCGGACTCATCCAGTTCTGTAAAATCTGCTTTAACAGTTTTCTAGGATTTTTTGAGTGGTACGTGGTGTGCTCCCCCTCCCCCAAGTTACTTTTTCTTAGTTGTTCATATATGCTTTAGGGGAAGGTATGTGGCAGTACAAATAAGGAAATGAAAGTAGTTTATAATGTGAAGCTCTACTGGGAGGATTTAATCTGAAGTGTGTCTACTCTTGTGTAAACTTCGATATTAAATACATAATTTAGAAAAAAGAAAAAAACCCCGAGATCACTGGTGTCTCTTGGGCAGCACTGTAAGGATATGTCTTGAGAAAACCTATGAATAGGTTAAAAGAGCCAACACTGCAGATGCCCTAACACTGAAGTGAATTGTTGGTAGAACTTGTACATTTTAACCACATCCTTTCCTGTTGCTGCCTGCAGATCCTGACTGTTTTCTGTCATCTCTGGATTTGCTTTTAAATATTTAGAAATGCATCTGATAGAGTGGGGGAAGTATTTGACTTTCAGGGGAGGAAACTTTGAAATAACTACATTTTGGTGCTGTACTCTCCTAAGTGAATGAAACCAATTGATGTTCCGCCAGAGACTAGCAATGTTAGGCCAAGTCTAGGAACTTAATATGAGTTATTCATTTTAAGTGCAACTCTTGAAAAGTAATTTAGTCTGACAGCCCATGCCCCACCCACTCTAGCTGGCAGGTTTTATTATCTTTTGGTACCTGTTGCTCTCTCTCAAAAGGTGATAAAGTTTACAGCCGTTCGATGTTGCTGTCAGTGAGGGTTGTGAACTGGAACTTGGATAGTAAAGCTGGTGAAGGTTTGTGATTCATAACAGAATCCAAATCGCTGATCCCATTGGTGATAACAAACTAGTGGTGTAAAAGTTAACTGGGATGGAAACCTGTTGTGAAGATGTAATTTCCAAGGAGTAATTATACTTTAAAAAGAGAACTTTCTGCAGATTAGAGCTTTGAGTATGAGCGTTCAGATCCAGGCTTGGAGTTTTCCAAGATACGGGAAATTGGATTTTGATTTATGACCATTGTGTTTGGCATGGAGATGACGAACCAAATTATCAAGGAACAGCAGCAGCAGCTGAGTCTGCTCCGGATTTAACTAACTAAACTATCACGGTTTCCTTAATATGCAAAAGCCTCTTATAATTCTAAACAAGAAAAGATAACTTAAATACTTAGTCGCTCTTGAATTTTTTTATTAAATAGGCTTTTGAATGCCTGGCATTCGTATGAGTGATGTATTTTAGAAGTGCTTTATCGGGTAGAGTATGCAAATTAAATGCATTTCAGTGACTCACGGCAAAATGTTAAGACGACAGAATTGTTAATTTGCTCCATAGACTTTAACTGCTCTGGGAACGAGGAGTGAACAGTAAGACCTCACTGAAATAAGAAAGATAAGCATATAGGCTGGCTGAGTGCAGTGACACTAGTTGGCATTTTGTCACATACCTGTTTGTGAGAAATGCCCTGGCATGTTTACTTGAAGCAGTCCTGAAAATAAGTTTGTTGTTTCCAGAAAGCACCTCGGCCAGCAGTGTTAGAGAAAGCGTGAGTGGAGGAAGCACAAGCAGCGTGGAGCAGGAGCCTGTCCCATTGTACAGCCAGGCTCTTCCCCCTTTTTAGGCAGCTTTGGCAGTGCTTCTAATGGTGTCTAAGGAGCTTGAACCCAAGAGCTCTCTACCAAGAGCCTGGGACTGCTTAGCTTGGGAAGGATTGCGCATGTATTTATGTATCCCAACCCAGCATGGCGCTCAGGAGAGGTGCTGACTATGACCTTTACTTTTTCCCGACTTAACCTTTAGAAGTTGCAATGCAATTACTGCTTGCCTGTAAATCAGGAAAGCCTTGCAAGGCATGTTTCTGCCCCACAGAGCTTTCGGAATAGAAAAATAAATGTGTTTTTTAAAATGCTTGTTCATCAGTTTTAAGTCCTCGTTACTGAAGATGACTTGCAGTGCTTGGCTTGAGATTTCTTCTTGCTGAAATTGTATTAATGAGGGCCTGTGATAAATCTGCTAGAACGTGATATGCCATGCTGTGATAGCGTTGATTGCCCGAAATCAGAGGCATGTGTGCACACACATGCAGAGAGCAGCGGTTAGCAGAGTGAGAGAGCAGGGCTCCTGGTGTGGATAGCTGTTCTCCTCACTCGTGTATTACTTCACTTTTGGTTTTTTAGGATAAATATCCTGCTTACTGGGACACAAGTAACACAGGCACGTGAGCTTGTATCTAAATGCCGGGTGTGATGCAGTACTTTGCTGCACATCAACAGGTTTCTTTAAGTGAAGATTTCAAAAGCCTAATTCTTGGGAATTTCATTATTAAAAATAAAGCATTTTTGTCCTGCAGCAAAGCGGATGTTAAGTTTAATCCATGGCCAAAAAGACAGGTGGATCTGTGGAGAAATCCAGACATACCTGTTGAGTGGAGATTGCTGAGTGGAAGTAAGACTTTACCTGTTTGAGGTGTGAGTGGGCTGCATGAGTTCAGTCAACATCTAGTTTCTGTCGTAGTGGCTTGGGGTTTGCCCAAATATTGTCTGGCAACTTAGAGTGGGTGGAGGGGATCCCCACTGCTTGATGTGCTGTCAGCGGTTTTTTAGGCGGTGGGTTCATATCAGCAAGGAGCTGTGTCACCAGCGAGATACATGACAGCCATTGCTTTGCCTGCCCGCCAGGTCCCCGCTGGCTGCGTGACGGGAGGTGGGAATACAGCTGTGCCTTCGCTCTATTCGTTTCAGAAGCGAACTGCCCCCAGGAGTGCTAGCCCGGAATGAAATGTGGTTTGTTCAGGCACTTTAAATGTAGTCGTGGTACAAGGGTGGAGGAAGGGAACCCGGCCTGGGCTTAGGCAGATCCTGGCCACAGTGTGGTCAGTAGGTAACCAGTGGTTGGGCTTGGCTGGGAATCTCTTTGCTTACTGGTGATCCCTAACAAAGCAAGACCCTTTTAAAAAGAGAGTTGTGGATTGCTTAGTTCTCATAGTGGTGCCTAGCTGCTCTAACAAATTAAATCTAATAGGAAGAGATGGACAGCAGCATTTGCTTTCCCCACTTATATTTTAAAACAAGACAAATATTTTTTCAAGTAATTTTGCTGTAGATAAGTGGTTTCCTTTTCCTGTGTTCTGTCCAAATGCATACCCCAACCTGGTCAAGGACACGATTTTTGCAGCACTGGCTGAATACTCTGCATACAAAAATGTTTGTTAGTCTTCAGAGTGGAACTGCTGTGTCCTGAGCTTCTGTGTTTGTGGTGGGTGTGTGTGCATCAGGTTAACTTCTCTGCAGACTAATTTTAAAGAACTTTTTTCCGATGGTTGTGTGTCACTTCCTGGTTTGAAACTAGCACATGGTGACACTGCATAGACTGCCTTCAGTGTACAGTTGCAGCTGTGGCATAATAACCTACGAGCATAAGCAAATATTTGCCCTGTTAACTTCTTACAGAAAGTTTTATTTGGGAAATGGTGTTGGGGGTTTATACGTGCAGGCACGTAAGTGTTTTCATACTGACTTGTTCTAATTCTTCTAATTGATAGCAGACTCTGCTTTTCTGTTAAAACATTTAGCAAACAGGAATGTGTATTAGGAATACAGCTGATAAAATGACTTGTATTAAAACTACATAGTAAAAATGCACAATAATAGGTTTTTCCATTTCTGCTGTCATGGTTTGTGGTACTGTCAATCTGTCGTCTTCAGTTCAGACCATGTGACAGGAACAGCCACGTTGTGAGTGCCCACTTCTTGTGGTTTGTAGCAAATGGCATGAATACCGGAAGGCTGAAGATGTGCATCCTTTTAATTTAAAATCTCATTAAGAGGTGCATTTTTCTGCTATTTTCCAAGCAGTTTAGAAACACTGTCAGCTGTAGTGGTATCATCCCACTTGATGATAGATAAAGAAGCTGGATGATAGGAGAGTTAGACTGATCCAAGAGTGGTGTATTTGCAGTTAGTCACGTGCAGGGGGAAGTGCTGCGGCGCGCTGGGCACAGCTCGTTTCTTTTGGCCCTGGGGCCCAGCTTGTGGTCTTCCCCTGTACTCATCCAAATTTCTTGCCAGAAATTGCTTGAATAGGATTGCCATTTTGAATTTAAAAAATTTTTTTAAATTACCTTTATTAATTGTTGTTTAAGGGGTTATATATTCAAGCACTTGTGCTGTTAGCCCAGTGCCTGCTGAATTCGTCACTTGGCCTCTGTGCTCCTGTAAAAGTCATAAAGATGTACAAGCTGGAGGACTACTTTAAAATGTTTGGGTACACAGTGAGGTGTCTGACTTTTCTTGTGTTTGTTTGGCTTGGATATTTTTTTAATGATAAACAAAGTACCTTCCTTATTTACACCTCAGTCTTATTTAGATAACTTTTTTGATCTTGAGGAGTAGGTGTTTTTTAAGAGAGTTGTAGTTTTCGTTATATTTGTGTGTAAAGGAAAGACCAAACATCACAGGACTGAAAAAGCATCTCATTGAGGTTGTGTTCAGGGATTTTTCAGATACATTCAGACAGGAATTTGTTTGAGTTACCAGTTTAGTGTGGCAAAAAAAAAAATCTCTTTAATTTTCAATATGATCCTTGGAAAGAGTTTTCTTCCTTGTGGATGCTGCTTCCTGTCCCTGCTTTTTCAGACTGGTGGTAGTGGTTTGTGTACCTCGATATCTCTAGCTAGGTTTTTAGCCCTTTTCTTTCACTTCTCATGAAAGCAGTAAGCATGTGTGGCTGTGGGTTTTCTGGCAGGTTGCTCCTTCCCTGAGCGCAGGTAACCGCAGGTCTGCCCAGTCTGGGGTGTAGCCCTCTTCTCCTGTGGTAAGGCCTGCCTGCCCTGGGCAGTTCCCTGCTCCCCTTTGGGGAGGAGGCAGCAGGTCGGCCTGGGTCTGCTCCCACAGCAGGAGACCTGCGCTCTGGGCTCCTCTGTCTCATGCTGTCCCTGTCCCTTGAGATGACTCAGGAGCTGGGTGAGTGATGTGGAGGAGGCAGGAGGAAGGTTGCAGCTGACCTTGCATAATACCACACGGTTATCCTAGGCAGGAGGTCTGATGGGGAAAGTGTTTTGAAAATGCAACCAATATATTCTTTCTGAATAAACACATGCCCCGAACTCTTGATTTTTGTTAGGTAGAAGGGTGGTTTGTCAACTGGATAAAATCAAGCTTACCTGGTGAGGGGAGAATAAATCTGTCTTTTTTTGGGGGGGGGAACCTCCCACTGCCTCCAAGAGCATCTTTCTGCAGCTCCTTGGCTGTGAAGCTAGGACAGTTGTAGTTAGTACTTGATATTATATGATCCAAGATTAAGAAAAAATATGGTAACAATTTTTTGTTATCATAAACAAAAAGAGAAGGATTGCTTGTTGAGGAGAGGCTTAGTTTTTCCTGTGGAGAGAATAAGCCCTGTGGTAGTTTGAAGTGTAGGCTGTGCTGGCCTTTCACATCTCGTGCTAAAGGTCCTCTTTGAAGTGAGCTGAGGTGCCGGATGAAGTTGGTTACATACACAACATATTCAGAAATCCAAACCGTTGGGTTTTTTTGAGCTACACCGTTTCAGTAAAGCTTTTAACTTCCTCGATTGTGAGAAGGAGGCCAGACTGCCCCCATGACAGTGTGCCGCAGCTTGCGGGTTAAGAGGACCCTGAGGTCAGTGGCATTAGGGGCTCTTGGGGCAATCAGTTACCCTTAATGATGATGATAGGATAAAAGCTCCAGAAATGCTCCTGAGGGCCCGTCCTCCCGATGCTTATGCTCTTGTAACTTGCAATGTGACTAGCTCCACTCTGAGGAAACATGAGCAGATCTTGTCTTGGAAGGAGGAGTTTTTCTCTCTTATGCACTTTAGAAAACCTCATCCAAGTCCTGCGGTTATGCTGCCTACAGCAGCTGAAGAAATCGCCTCTCCTTTGCTGTGGCGAGTGGGTGCATTTTGTGAATTTTTGCCCTATTTTGTGTGGTTTTGGGAGGGTTTGTGGATCATCGCTCCGCTATACAGTCATAAGTTTTCTCTTCCTGGCTGTAGACCTGGATCACTGCCACACAGTGATACGGCAGCATGCTGCATATGTGAGCTTTCACTTGGAAACAAGAACTGTAGACTGACCCTTCTGTTTGGCCAGTTTCTCTTTACTGTATGTTTCTTCCCTTTTAGCTTCCTGGTTTGTTGTCATGACCTTGCCTAAAAAGGCTAAGCTTCCAGCTTTCTTCAGGATCCAGCTCTGCTCAGAGTACTGAAGGCAAGGTACTCTCTGGGTTCAAGCCCAGGTGCCATTTAAACTTCTCCGACTTGCTGTGTTGCTGAAGACCCCTATGGTTAAACTGTGTGTGGGTATGGCTTCTGTAGTCCTGTATCTGAGCATCAGTAAAATGGAATGCTTATTCCAGACTTTACTTTAAAAGCCAGTTACAGCTGCCTGTCTTCGTTCTCTTTTTTTTTTTGTAATTTATCCAGTACCAATCAGTATACGAAATCCTTTGCTGCTGTAACAGGGTCTTGCTAGTTTACCCCAGTGGCAGTTTTGGACATCTGTAATTCAGTTCGCTTGAACACTGATACCTAACTACTGTGACTGATGTTATCTGCTGCCAAGGCAGTTTTCTCTCATCTCTGGGATATGTACAGCACTGCTTTCTCTAGAGAGGTGCTTTGAGAAGGTTGTGTTTTTAAAAAAAAAAAAGGTAGAAAAAGCTCTTTGACATACTTATGTAAACTTCAGCAGACACACTTTTAAAATAAATATTGGATCAGTTCTTCTTTTATTTCCTTGTCAACGCCTGAGTTCAATATTTGGCCCTGGAAGAACTGTGAATGGCTTAATTAACAGCCAGAGCAGAGCTCTGGGAGGCAGGTGTTTGGATTGTGTAGGAGTTTGCTGATAAGAGTTTTGATTAGAGGGAAAATGTAAGGCTTTGATCTATGCTATTTGGCAGGTAAAGGTTTTCAGGTTCCTTTTTTTTGCAACATGTTATGGTGTACACAGAATCTGAAGGTACACAGTTCATATTAAATTATTTGCGGCTTTCCCCCTGTGTTTTATTTTTAATTTTAGAAGTATAATTGCTTCAGGTACAACTTTGATTTTCTTCCTTTAAAAATAAACCAGACTCTTCAAATGTCTTTTCCTAAAATTTTTTCCTGTCTTATAGCTCTGCCTGTGTTTATATTTTGTTCCTATCTTGAAGCCCAGTAGAATTAGAGCCCAGTATAGCTGATTTGGTGTGTGTTTTCTTTTTTTTGTGACTCAGTGGGTATATGAGAGAGATCTAGTGAGATGATGTGTATAGTAAAAGTGCAGTGCTTCTCTTGCCCTTCAGTGTATAATACATCTGGGTTTTGCACTTTGCACAGTGATCAAGTGTTAACACCCTCCTCTTGTCATAAAACTCCAAAGCCAAGGAAGGCATGGTAGTCTTTCCTAGCCTTCCCGTTGCTTGAATAAGATAAACCCCTTATCAGAAGCTGCTTTGATCTAGTGTGCGTGAACTAAATACGCTTTTTTTGAGGAAAAATATGAATAAGGAGGGAAGCTGCCCTGAATTGTTGTGTGACTTAACTTAAAGTAGGTTAGTTAGCTAAAGCAGGAAGATTTCTAACTTATACATAGGTGCAAAGATAATGAGCTTCTTCTGTCATTAATTAACGTATATGTAGCCTGTATAAATATGTCAGTATAATGAGTAAATTTTTAAGCATTTTGCTAACAGTGTGTTACTGAGGTGCTGAGTCTTACTGAGCTGGCCAGGTTGGACGGGGCTTTGAGCAACCTCATCTAGTGGCAGGGAGTTTGGAACTAGATGATCTTTAAGGTCCCTTACAACCCAAACCCTTCTATGAGTAAACTAGTAATACTTTGTTTTCTTTTTCCTCTTTTTATAGAGATCCTCGACCAACCAACCAACGCGTCAACAAGCACGTAAATAATGACACCTATCTCCGGGTTCAAAACCTGACAATCTTAGTCAGAAACATTAAGACTTACTATCAGGTGAGATTCCTGCTTCTTCATCTGTGGTGATTGCTATAATGTTTCGGCTAGGGCTAGTGGCTCAAAAAGAAGCTTGCTGCAGGAGATGGAGAGGAAATTCTGTTTGTGTAAAAGTACTTTGAGCTATACTTTCCTTATGGCAATATGGCTACCTTCTCCATCCCTCATGGCCAGAGGCTCCTTCCCTGCCTGCCACCCCCCCACCCCTCCTTTTTCTTCCTAAAGAAGAAACTGTGTTTGAACGGTGTCATAGCACTTGCAGATATATGAAGCAAAAAGGCTCTTTTGTGGTGGGGGTTATGGATATGTATGTGAAAGGGTTCGCTGAAATTGGAATAATGTTTTGGGTACAAAACTTGTTTAGAACAAGTAACCTTCTTTTGAAAGGGGCTACCAGCAAATAAATTGGTTCGAAGAAGTATCTTTAATGGTAGGATATAAACTTCAGATTGATATAATATCAGCTAGGGAAAATAAATTTGTGCTTGTCTTGAAGGTCGTCTTATGCTCTGTACCCGTTCTTAAGTGTTAAGACGGTGATTTGTTCTATACTATTTCTCTAAGAGACTTAAGAGGAGGAATGACTGCAAAGTCGCAGAAGTAGTGCACTTCTTAGGCACATTCTTGAACTTCCCATCATTGTTCCTCTGCTGTAACAGAGCTCCCCTCCAACCAGGGTGGTGACAGCTGAGCGATTCCGCAGACTTGGATACGTGTGGATGCTGCTGGAAAGCCACGAGTGAATTTGGTTACTCTAAATAGAATTTCTGTATGTATACTGTAGTGTATATTTAGACCCCTTAGTGAGAGTTCTACTGTTTCTTTTCAAACATCTTGCCAGATTTGAATGCAGTGCAGTATAAACCAGTCTGAAACACTGAGGACAGTTAAAATGCTTCTGTACACGTGTGTCTCAATGATGTAATGGACAAAACATCTAAAGTGTAGGAGTCGATGTCAGTGTACTCATTCTGGAGACTTCATCTTTTCTGTACATATAGAAGAGACTGTATTGGCTTTATCTTCAAACCTCAGAAGGGGTGTAATGCTTAACTAGAGTAGTGCCTTTTGATGCTCTTCTCTTCTGGAGCTTGCCTACTGCCATTCCATGTTATTGCCACTACTCTGCTTCTGGATTTGCTTAGGGAAGCCTGAAAGAGAGGGTCTTCTGAAAAAGTCAGAGGGGTTGAATGACTCATCTGTGCAAATTTCAGTAGCCTGCTAGAAAAATGAAATGTCTAACTCAGGTTTGAAATTATGTAGGAGAGCATCATGTATTTCTGAAGACAGCTGACCTGTGTCTTGACTGTTGAAAACTGGAGATGCTGGTGCAATGTGACGTCATTCCTGAGACTGGTGATTTCTAAGGGGAATTTCCATCTGCTTATAACTAGAAGCTGATTTTTTTTTTCTGTTACCCACTGAACAGTGTAAATGTACCTGGAGTCTACAAGCAAAATGAAGTATGTTTAAGGACAGCGATTGAATTAGTTTTTCTCACACCCACAAGATTTACAGTCTGAAAGTATAGTACTGCAGTATAGTACTGCAGGTGCTGAATTTCTGAAGCCTTTTATTCATGTGCATTCTTTGTCTTGAAGCTGATAATCTACACTCTTTTAAGAGTACCTGGAGAGAGACCAGAGTCAGGAAAAAAAAAGTGATTCAGAATCATGTGATGTGTTGCTTGGTGTCTTGTTGGCCTAGCTGTTGAGATGTGAAATCATAATCCAATAAAGCTAGGAACAACGAAAAGAGGTTAAGATGCAGAGGTTTTGAGTGGAAAACAGTAGTTGAGGCTTGCAGTAACAGCGTAACAGTGATCTTCCTGTTGTAGCCCAGAAATCAAGTGGGTTTCAGTATGAATCTTGCTGCCTGAGGACTGCATATACTATATGTAATCGAAACAGTCGTGGGAGCTGATCATTATTTGCATTTAGTTCTGAAAATTGTGTCATTACAACGCAACTTAATCACAATTTTTTAGTGATTATAACGTTATATAAGAAACTTATTTGTCCTTGTCATAGTCACATCTTCATGGCAAATGCAGGGTCTCAATGCTGAGCTGAGATTCCCTTTCATGTGGTGGTGTGCAGCCGTCAATTCCCCATAGTCTGGGAGGAGTTAAGGCCATCAATGCTGTAACTGAGCTCTGTGTGTGATTGATACCGAGTATAATGTCACATCTGTACTAATGTCTCTGTTAGATGTTTGGAGAGTTTCTTGTGCTTAAGGATTTAAGTAGCTTTTATTAGTTTTTTTTTCAATATGCAACCAAATGCGTGCTTTGGAATATATTAAATACTGTCAGGTATATTCTCTCCTGAATGTTAGAGATATATATATATTTTTTAAAACTCAGCTGAGGTTGTGGGCATTCTTTTGTGGAGTAGCTTAAGTTAAAATGAGGGTAGTACCTTCTTGAGTGAAAACATGCCATCAGTTTGGTGCAGACTGGATGTGGGTGGGGGAAGCTCCTTACAAACAATAGAAACACAAATTTGCTGCTTCAAGAGGAAAAAAAATAAAGCTCTAAAAATACAGTGTTGGCCTTGACATTTTACATTCCCTTTCACTTACTGGACCCAAGGCAGGTTTATGGCTTGTTACTGAATTCAGTAGAGCAGGATTCCTAGAATAAGGAAAATGCCACCTTGTGCTTTATTGAAGGACATTGGTAGGTATGGAAGAATACTTGTCCCTCTGTGCGCTGGGCAGAAAGGTGACCTGAATGGCTGCTAAAATTAACTCTGACATTCACAAGTTAGTTGACATGTCAGATCATGTAATTGTCTGGTATGTCTGTATCTAATATCAGATTTCTTGTCTGTTCATATAGCTAAGCTCTTTGTTAAAGCAAAATTCTCATTAATACAGATAATATTACTTCAGAAAACAAGGACAGGTCTAATCCAGAAGCATGAATCCAGGTATTCTCCACAGTGTCGGTGCTTTCCTGATGTCTTAGGCTGAGGGTCTGTGCTGGGAATGACTGTGAACAAACCAGGTTATTGTTGGGATTTGGTTTGATTTGAGCCGTAGAGATCAGTTCCTATCTGTGCTTCAGCAGGCATAACTTGGGAGGCATCAGTGCAATGGAGGAGCCTTTTTCCAGTTCAAATAACATCTCATTTTTAACTGACTAGCTGAATTTGTTCATTAACAACTTTCTAAAGAGTTTACTTCTCAAAAATTCCAGCTGAATAAAACTGGATTGCTGAAGGCTACTAGGAAAAAAAATTGTCAAGACTCTTCAAATGAAGGTTTTGGTGTTTTTTTTTTTAATTTGGTATGTAATATTTGTTACTCACGGTAGCAGGCAACATCGCTGCATTTCCCATGCTGAGCAATTGCACTTTTGCAGGTCTATTATTGGCTTGAGAAACCCCTCTTGTGAAGCCAGGCAAATGACTAATTTTGCTTTGGGATTTCCTGAGCAATCAAGAGTCTGTATTAATTGCATTTAATAACTGTTAGAGCACCGGAGAAATGGCTGGTACATAAACCTTCTGGAATTGGTGCAATATCTTGGAAAAGGTCTGAGCACAGCAGAATGGGTTCATTGCTTATAGTGTGAGTTTTCTGTTTCTCTTCTTGCTCTGACTGAATTCAGACCCTTGGCTGTCTTTAAACTGGAATTGAAAATGGTTTTGTAAGGAGTAGTTTAGTACAGAGAATAACAGGTTACTGTCTTGACTGCAGTGAGGATGTTGATTAAAGGGATCACTAGTGAACTGCGTGTATTGGAGAAGAGATGCTCTTCCACTTCTCGCTGGTGCAGATGTTGAGCATCCTGGTCAAAGGGTGAAGTCTTTACTCCATGCTACAGCTAACCAGTGTATACGGAAGGGATTGACCTCTAGCTGTTGTCCCCTGCTTTGTGCGGATAACATGGTGGGGAATGTGGGTCCTTAAGCTGACACTGGCTGACACACAGATGAAATTATCTTGCTATTACTGAGCTCTGTCTTCACTTTGAAGTGCTTCTCTTGTGAGCCCCTCTGAGACTTATCTACTGGTCCAGTTAAATTGTCTTGAATGTAGTTCAGGTGTGAGTACTGCAAGGCTGAATGGTGTTTGCCTTCGCTGAAATAAGTGCTCTTGGCCCTTGTTAACATTGAGTTTTTACAGCCTTAATTCCCTGAAGCCTTGTGCTTCTCTTCCAGTTAATCCTGGTTGTGGTAACTATCTTCATAGTGGTGTGGCACTATCTCCATTTCTAGCAGAGTGTGTTGGCAATGTTTTTTTTAAAAAAAAAACAACAACAAAAAACCAACACCCAGCTGCCCCAAACAACCCCTTAAGCTGCAGCAACCTGTGCAAGAGCTATTATTGTTGCTGGTTTTGTCACTGATGATGATGGAAGAAGAAAGCTCAAAAATCTGAGGGGTGTTGGCCTATCCCTTTACCATGGGATAAATCCTGTAGGTACTTGAAGTGTCTGTCTAAGAGCAGCTGCCCCGATGTCTGCAACACTAGGAGAACATGCTTTTACCTGTAGAGTTTTGGAAGAGTCTTGAGGCAGGCTGGCAGGGAAATCTTGAAGGGGCTTTGCTGTGTTTTCTCTGCTCATGTGTCAGTCCTTGGGTTTAGCGGTTTTTCTAAGGAATTAAAAGTCACTTAGATACCAGTTAATAAAAATAATTGATCAGAAGATCTGTTTTAATGTTAACTGGTTTACTAACCTTCAGAAACATCAATAATCACTCCAACAGTTTATACAGCACTCTCAAGCAAAAATTCCTGCCATTTATGTGGAAAACTTGAGGCTGATGGAGAGAAGAAGAAAAAAAAGTGATTGTTCCTTGGCTAGTCCCTGCATGGGTATTATGGCCACATCTGGAATATGTGGATGGGAAATGCTGCAGTGTGGTCATGGCTATATTTTTGCTGCCTGTATTCCCTTCAGTTGTGTCCATTAAATAGTTGGCAGATTGCTTCATGTTTCTAAATAGGCTGGAAATACTTTTTCATAAAAAAAAAATTCATACCAGGAGACTGTGCAACTTGTGCAGCTTCAATAAGAAACTTGTAACCCTTAGTATTTCCATGAAAGTGAGGATGTGGAGAAGATGAAACCATTCATTGAATTTTTAGAGACTTTGTATCTCCACAGATCCTACCAGCTGCACCTGAGCTCACTTGGCTCGGATAATGGTGAACAAGGATGCCTTAGACCTGTGTCCTCCTTTGACTTGGCTGCTCTCTTTGTGTGCCAGTACAAGCAGCAAGGTTTTTGTCAGGCATGTTAAGGAGACTTAGCTATTCGTGTTTGGTTGTTGCTGTGAACAGTTAGTGCTGGGGTTGTGTTTTCAGCCTCTGGAAAAGAGACACAGATTTGTCTTCAAGCTGTGGCAAAAGCTGGTTCTCTCAGTGGGTCAGTGAAGATCCTGCAGTACCAGTAACTTCCAGATCAATAAACAACTCCTGCTTTTGTAGTTGAAGCACTGAGTCAGGTTTAGAGCTCTTGATGAGACTGCAGAGAGGAACTGAAACTTGGAGCTCCAGATTTGGGCACAAGTTACTGACCAGCAACTGTACTAAAGCTGTCAGTAAAGTTCTGGGAGTAGCAGTGTTCCCTTCCATGAGTTCAAATTTTTCCCTACTAGGCAGGCTAGTTGTAGTGGGCTAGTAATCCTGTCCTTAGCAAAATAAATAAAATGCTAGAAACGCACATAAATGCGCACACCCTTACATCAAAAAGCATTCCTCTGATCTGAGAGGGAGTGTGTACTCACAATGGCCTACTGAATTAGGTAACACTAAGATTTGTTTTGCCAGCCGTGTCCTTGGTGTGTTTAAACTACAGTATGCCTGAGTGACTGCCTGCCTCTGATTCCTATTCCCTAGAGATCTTAATTTAGCAACTTGGCTGAGGGGGAACCTTTCCTCATCTTGAATTTTAAATACGCAGATTATTAACTGGGAATGTCAGCTTTCTAAGGAGCAAGATATCAGAAGGTTCAACAGATAAACCCTGATTCAAGTATTTTGCTCATCTCATGCGCTCTTAAGGAAGTGTGTGTTCTCTCCCTTTCCTGTGGTGAGTGAGCTATATACGTAGTCTTCTTAATTGCTTCTGCATTGGCAGTTGTATTGTTGTACCTACCAAAGGCAGCGTGTGTCGTCTTGTGGCCTTAAATTACAGCTGCACAAGAAACAATCGTGAGCACCACTGAGCCTCTCTGTCTTTTTTACAAGCCTACAATAAATAAGTTAGTATGACAAATAAGTTATTACTAGGATACTGTGTTCTGGTAAGGCAGTGGGCTAGTACACCGAGATTCTGCCATTGGCACAACCTGGAGTAGGACCTTGTTAGCTTTGTATTTGCTTCCACTCCTATTCTTCATTTGACTTTTAAACTTGCTGCAGGCACAGTCTGTCTGTCTGTATTTATGCAGTACTTATCTTAATGAGGCTGCCTTAGGTCTGCAGTGGCAAAAATGTCTTGAGTTAGGCTTTCTGTTCTGCAGTAATGTGATCGTGAGATGTGAAGGTGCATGTAAGGCTGGTATTGTAACGACATTCAGTTATTGCGGTGGTGGGTGCAAGGCAAGGAAGGGAATGAGTAACCCTGGCACAAGACATTCTGGGAAATGCTGAACCAGTGATGTTAGTCTTCGCTTTAGTCCTTGACCTGAAAATAGCGGTACCACTCTGCTGCAAGCAGAACGAATGTAAGAAGAATTGCAAAGATCATGATCATTTTGTATAGGTCCTGTTATCAAGTATCTGAGTGAAAAAGAAAGGTGAATCACTGCCACCAGCCAGACTGTCTGATGATTTTTTTAGTGAGAATTGTCTTGCTCGTTTCTAGAAGCACTAGACAAACATTTCAGCTCTGGGGCAGAAACACATTTCTGCAGAGATCAGTTTTAAAAGTGTTCCCAGGTTGGCAAGCGCTACCATTCAGGTGGATGGCAGTGTGCTGTCAGACACCTGATTGAGATTACTGGCTGTGATTCTGGGATGAACTTCGGCTCATAGATTGAATTATATCTGTGATTTTAATGGAGGACTGAGCTTAGGGAGATTTTTTTTTTTTCCCTTGAGGCTCTATTTTAATACAGAACGAAATAGTGATCTCAAATAGATGGAAGAGAATAGGTTGGTTTTTAAACTACTTTAGTGCCTGTAATTTCCCGGAGCTAGAATATAGAAAGGGCTGAATAGGCTGGCATGTGTCTGTGTAGTCTTGTCTTTGTTTTGCTTAATAAGCTAGAGGGGTGTGAATGCATTGTGCAGACAAAAGAAGAAAACAAGCCAAGAGAAGAGAGGCAAAAGAAGGTGACCTATAAAAATTTTGCAGCATGGAATAGCTGTTTGGTTCCCACACAGCAGTGTGTACTTAAACTCTGACATGTTAATTGAAAACAATTCTTGGGATGTCTAAATTACAGAACATGTCCACTGTGTCCTTTATATGGTTAAAAAAAGGGTAATGTGAAAGTATGTGTGGCGTTTCTTAATGAAAGCCAAAGTCTAGCGCTGATCTGAACTATTGCTGTGATTACCAGTGCTCAAGCCACAGGGTATTTCAGTCCTCTACTACATAGATATTTTTGGATTTTAGGTTTAAGACATATGTCAATGTTCAGACAGTCTCACCAGCCATGTTCAATCCTGGTGCCTAAATTTCAGGCAAAAGTCCTGTTTTTGTCAGTTGAAATTTTGCGAAGGAGAGAACTAAGTTTCGTAGAGCCTACCAGTTTTGGTAAGTTAGAAAATGCCACTGTAGCTTTTAGATTTATTTTTGCTAAAAGATAATAATAAATTAAGGTTAAAGATTGCTTATTGCTTATGTTTCTATAATGAATTCCATGTAATTTAGACCTTATCATTAAAAAGTCTTTAAAAGTGACAAGAAGATGGAATTCTACAAATATATAAAGTGTGATTGCAAAACAACCCCCCTAAACGCATACCAGTTTTCAAAGCAAATAATTTCTGCTTTTTAATGGCAGATAGCAAGTGTAAATGATTAATGTTCATATTTTATTTGCATGGGCCTCCTGTGAAAGTGTTGATTAATCCAGTGTGGCTTTTACTGAGGATGTTGTCACATGCTGTATTGTGGCACACTGGATTCAGTCAGTGGTCTTGCTCTCACTCTGGATTAAGGTTCGGTGTCAAGGCTTGCTCCTTTGGTTTCAGTGACATCGGTGACTCTGGTATGGAGTGAACAAAGGTGTCTCTTTGTGCTTGTAAGTCAGCTGGCCCAGGCTTTCTGCTCCTGCGGCATCATCAGCTTTTGTTACAAGGGTCTGTAACAAACTCACCTTTTCATACAGTTTTTTTTTCATTGACTTATTAGACTTGTAAGCAGTTCTTTCACAGTGTGTTCTCATCTGAAATGGATATTTGAGATGAGATTTGAAGTGGTGTTTATCTGTTTTGAAGGAGTGATTATCAGTTTCAAAAATGCGTGGGAGATATGGATGATCTTGCGCAGAGCATTGTGTCCAAATGCAGAGGTGTATTTACTCCTGAAAACGTGGTTTGCATTGTAAAGGTCTGCTTTGTTCACCTCCAGTACTTTCAGCAAATGTGAATGCTCTGGGCCAAGAAATGGATGTGGAGGTTGTGGAGTCACTGTCTCTGGTTAACAGTGATGGGAAGGACATGAGGAAGCAACGGACCTGGGGACAGGAGCGTTTTTTAGTGTGCTAGTTGCTTTGAAGTCAAACCACAGGAAGGGATATATTCCTTACTTTATGTGGTATATGGACTTTATGCCAGCACAAATTCAAGGCGGCACCTGCATGTGAATGCACAGAAATGGAAATGCTGTCACTTGCTGATGGATGCATACATCTCCCGTTTGCAAAAATGTTTTTTAAAAGGAAGGATTTTTAAAAAACCAAACTCTAAAGAGCAAATAAAGCAGCAAGTTCATGTGTGTGTAACTGTACTTTCAGGAGAATGTCTTTTGTTTATAGCTCTTTAAATGGGGTGTATGACTATAAGCTGTGCATGAGCTGTTGCCTCTCCTGTTTCCCATTATAATTAAGAGATGGAGCTGAAGGGGAGTTAAGTGTTTAAGTAAATTCTGCTAGGTCCTCATATGGCCAGTAAAAATGCCTAAATAAAAATCTGCTCAGCAGACTGAAATGGCCCCTGTGGAGCTGTCACTGTCTGTTCTATTTCATAATTAGCATTATTTAAAGTCTCTAGATGTTTGTTTAATTTGTTTTTTAGACTTTGAAATGACATCGTTAGTGCCTGTTGGGAGATCAAGATAACAGTGATAGACATCTGCTCCTTTGGGAGGTGGTAGGAAAGACTTGTGGCCTTTGCATAAAGGAAAAATATTATATGAATTCCACTTAAATATCTTCCTTATTTAGTGGGTTGTTTTTTTTTTTAAAACTACAATAGGTGGTGTTCTTACTCTAGAAAAAGTCACCCTTACTTACCTGATGTTAAAGAACTGATCTCAAAAACATGTAAGTTACTTGCTGTAAGGTTGAGAAGTAGAAAAAAGAATTACAAGAAAAGGGGAGGCCAGTACTGAGCTTAATGTGTGGTTTGTTTTGGAGCAGCTGTGTTATGGTAAAGCAAAGTGGCTGGAGTCCCATGGGAGGCATAGAAACTGGAAGGAAGTAAATTTATTTTTAAGTTTTGATATTAAATGCGCAATTACTTTGTATGTTAAAAGGCTCATTTGTCAGCGTGCAGGTTCCAAAGAAACAGAATCAGTCCTGGGAAATAGTTACCTTAAGAGTAAAGCATGCTTCACTTTTTTTTTTTTTAAAAAAGAACTTCTAATTTTACTAGTTACCTGTTAGAGTTACTTGGAGTCTCTCAAGATTGTTTAGTTACTTCAAAGCAAAAGTATAACTTAACTACAAGGTGTTGCCTTTTAATGTAATAAATGTCTTAAGGTCACTTATTCAATTTCTGCTTTGAAAAGGAGAAAAATAGCCACTAACAACTAATCAAAAAAACCCCAAACCAACAACCCATCCTGTGTGTCCTATGTTTTCCTGAATATGAAAAATCTGCATTGATATTGAAGGCTTTGTCTTTGTTTTCAAGGTTTGTGGCAAATGCTTATCCAAACAGCATGTGGATGAATCCTTACAGTTTTACATGCAGAAGGAATGAGTCTATAGTAGAGGACCACAAAAGCTGCCATTATTAGAAGCCTTGCTTACACTTCAGTGCTCTGGCACTTAATCTAGCTCCCAGTTTCCAGTCATGCAGAAGAAACTAAGCTAAAGTGCTCTGCTTTAATTCTCAAACTTGGTTGAGCTGTCCCATGTTTCTCCCAGTATGTATTTCCTCTGTAGCGTGAGCCAAAGTCTTGACTAGGAAGGTGATTTTGATCTCCCTTTTTCATTTACCCCTTTCTTTTTAAGCTGCTGGGTCCAAATTCTATGCAGTTGGGATTCAAACTTCATTTGTTATTGCTTAAAGACTTATCTCTAACTGCAGCTGCAGTTTGGCTTCTTGTTTCTTAAAACATCTTGTTTAACCCAATTGCACTTTCCTTGTACGGCACAGGACCTGATTTTTAGTAGTACTGACTTTCTTGGACTGACTTGATGCAACTTGATGTCAAGCATCTTGCATAGCAAGATCTTCAAGCAGTTTTGCTTTGATATGCTTGGATATTGTGAAACCATAATTGTCTGCCAGAATATGGTTTGTTTTGGCTCTTCTCCTTGACAGCATATTGCACCCTTTACCAATGTCATGCAGGGTATTTGTCATATTTTATCAGTACTTAGATTTTGCAGTGTTTATGGCAACTGTTGGAGTATCTGTAGAAGGACTCATCCTGACTTGCTTTCCCAGTCTTGAGCTTAGCAGGACACTTAGTTTTGGAGGCTTTGAATGCTCTGCCCAACCTGCTGATAGAGAAGCACTTGGATGAGAGCTGAGTTGATGAGACAGCTTAAAAGACAGTTGTTTTTATAACAATCTGAACTGCTGTACTCTTCCAGCACACAGACTCTGCAGCCAGGCCTGTGCGCTGTCACTGGTTTATAAAGGACAGAGCGTTTGAAATTTCTTCTCAGTTTGTTTATAAACAAGTAGAAATAAATTTGTAACCAGTGACTTAACCTCTTGAGACTCTAAAGAAAAAATCTTACATATTAAATACATTTAAAAAAAAACTCCAACAAACCCCAAATCAGACCACTTTGATCTTAGTGATACCTCTGCAATTCTCTCCAATTAGTCTACATTAATCTTAATTCCTCAAAGTATTTTGTAAGTCAAGAAAGTGAATAGTGAAGAGCAATTGTTAAATACATTTAAAAAAAAAACTCCAACAAACCCCAAATCAGACCACTTTGATCTTAGTGATACCTCTGCAATTCTCTCCAATTAGTCTACATTAATCTTAATTCCTCAAAGTATTTTGTAAGTCAAGAAAGTGAATAGTGAAGAGCAATTTTTTAGTTGATTAAACACAACAGAATGATGCTTAAAACACAAACAACTTCCTGATTTGTTCTCCTTTCTGTAACAGGTAGCATACAGTTCCCAACTGAAAACTAATTATCCACCGGAGTCTTGATGCTTCCATCAACCATATTTAATACGCAGAGGAGGTGGCAAGCAAATTCATTCAGCACATTGGTTTTAAATAAGCTTTATATCACGAAAACAGAGGCTATAGCTTACCGATTGTGTGTGATACTTTTGCATAGGTGAATCTGAGATTCTAAAGCAGCTATCTGACCAGCATGCCGAGGAAGGTTGTCAGGTTAGCCCTAGATTTAAGTCATCATAGTCTTTTCTTGAGTATATAGTGTTGCACTTCTGTTTTGTTGTGTATGTGTAACTGGTAGAGAGATGCTGCTGAAAGATACATCTGTGTAAGCAAAGGCTGGGAGATACTCAATACTTGTCTTTCATCCCAAAACAAAGCCATATTTAAATCCAAACAGAAGTCCCTCAAAGCTGCTGTATCAAACGTTTGTATCAAAGACTACTCTTTTGAACTGTATGTTTCATTGTGCGTGGTTTTTTTTTTCTTTAAGAGTAAATGCACTATGTGGGTATGTGTCGTGTTACAGTTGCTACCCTGTTTATCTTCTGTGTCTGTGGTGCCAGTGATGGGAAGTGGTTGACTACTACCACAGTATTTTTTTTGTTGGGGTATGTGCTACCATGGTTTTTTCTTTGCTGGGCTGATAAGAGAATGGTTTCTGCCTAATACAGTACCAACAAATTCTGAAAGAGGCAGGTGTAAGAGTCTGAAGATACCTGAAACTCCTCGTCAGGGAGATTTGTTGTACTGTCAGGTTAGTCTGAGAGTTATAATGAAGCGTGCTTGAGTATAAAGGAGGAGAGCTGAAACAGCACAGAAATACTGATTAATATTTAATACCAGTCAGTTCAGTTATAAGATGTTTCCAAGGTTTTTAATGCAGCAGGTGTTTAATATTTCAAACATGATTCTACATGGCTTCTTGTTCCTTGATTCTAGATATGAATAAATAGTATGGAATTCTAACTTTTTCATTTGCAGTGATAATTTTATTTATCTTATTCCACTTTCAACTAGGACTGTGATTTGTTTTTTTTTTTTTTGTCCTCTTCCCCCTTCCTACCTTCCCAGCCACCAGGTGAGATGTTTAACTTGGCCTGAAATGTTTTGTTTGGGGTACTTGTAAGAAAAGCAGAAAAGACTTAGTTT
The DNA here is from genome assembly GCF_000710305.1 of Buceros rhinoceros silvestris. NCBI lineage: Eukaryota > Metazoa > Chordata > Aves > Bucerotiformes > Bucerotidae > Buceros > Buceros rhinoceros. The sequence continues at coordinate 20,876 of NW_010396484.1, forward strand.
TACAAAACAAGAAAAAGAGTGCTATTGACTTTGACTTAGCTGAAGCATGAATGCGTATGAACTGGAAAATTCAGTATCCCAAATTTCCAAAACTTGCAGCACAAGCCTTCTGTGAGGTGGGTCATGGGTACTAAGAACTGGTTCTCTGCATCTATATCTATATAGGATACAGGACTGGTGTGGGTGTCAAGAGTTTCCAACTCTGATCGTGCTGTGTAGGGCGTAGGACATAAGGCAACAAGAAAACCCACCTTCGGGAGAGGTGACTCCCTCATCAGATACAATAAACACAGTTTGAGTGTGTTCCCTTGTGAATGCTTACACCCACACTGCCTCAACAGGCCAGAGCTTTGCTGAGGAGTGTTTTGATAGATTCTGCAGTCTTGATGTTCTGCAATACAAAAGGAAGCTCCTGTTGAATAGATTTTACTCTTGCACTTAATGGCTTGAATTTCTGCAGTTCATAGGGCCGTCCACAGTGGCAGAAGCTATTCTTTTTTCCCCAGGTATGACACTGGGAACTGTAGTCATGGTCAGCTTCTTCAACAAGGCAGCTCTGCCTCACACGAACTCTGAGGCTTCTTATGCTAGTATCTTAATATGTACCAGCAGTATCCAGCTGGCTAGCGTAAGACATGCCATTTAATTACTCTATACATGCAAGGAAGCGTTCAAATGCTATCCTGGAATGAGTGCAGTGCTTTTTTTCTGGGTGCTCTGAAAAGTCTGCTAGAAGAATATTCCCTGCTCTTCCTGCTAGTCTAAAATTCTGAAGGGATGTTAAAGATTTTTGTACTCTGTGATGCAAATCTCAAGGCCTCAGGGAAGTTGTGTGTTCATAAAAAGGCATAATTTCACTCCTGCCATTAACTGAGATCCTCCCACTGCACTTGCTATTGTGAGGGTGGAGGGAGGGGGAGGTTTTTGTGTCAGTTCGAGCACTCCCGGTTTGTTTAAGCATCATCCACTCTGTGTGATACAGACCCTTTTGAGTTCCTCATCTTTGGCACATACTGTATCAAAGAGAAATTATGAATGGGCTGAACTGGTTTCCTGGCACTTGGGAAGCCATCAAAGTTTGTGCTTAACAGAACAACCAGGCTGACTAATATAATACAATGCTGAACATGCAGCAGCCTAAAATAATTTCTGTTTGCAGGGACAGCTCTCTTCATTGTTTCCCTCTTTTAGTATATTGTCTAAGCAATTATTAAACAGCAAAAAAAAACATTTTAAAAAACTATTGTCTTTCTAAGGAACCAGCTAGGAGATAGAGTTCAACTACCAGCTCTCACCTTTTTGTAATGACAAGTCATTAATTTTTCTTTGCTATTCAGAGCAAGTCTGTTCCAGTTCCCAAGACATATGCTGTATGCCCTCGAGTGGGAAAGCAGTTAAGAATTACAAGGAGTATTATGCTTCACAGAAATAAACAACTTGCTGAAGTAATAACCTCCTGTGTGCTCCTTAGTCTCTCTGTATGAATCAGGGCTTTAAAGTGGTGACTGATATGCAAGAAATATGTCATCTTTGATTAACAAGACAGCTGCACTTGAGAAAGGAGGTATACGTTTATAGTCATGTTCTGTAAGAAGATTCTTCATGCAAGAACACTCAGTCTTGAGTAACTGCTTTAACTGTTTCTGCAGTCCTTGAAATAATATGGATCTTCTGCTGAGACAGTACAGGTTTATCTGAACATGCCCTATTGTGCTGTAGCTCTTATTTTCTGACTGCATTAACTGCCTGAGATTTTTCTTTCTGTGACAACTTCTTCCATTGCAGAAACAGTCCATTTAAACCAGTCTTTCTAAACATCTTTTCTGTAATAATTTCTCTAGCTTTCTGTCAGTTGGATAAGAAACCTTGGTGAAATGGTTCTTAAGATGTTTTGATAACCCTGTGGTATATTAGCAAGTAATGTCTCATTTTCTTAGCCACTGAATTTCATGCAGACTGGTTTGGGAAGAGCTTGGGTGGGAATGGAGTAATTCACTTTGAAGAACTGCTGTGGGTCTGTTTCATGCCTGTCTGGACCCAGGAATTCAAACACTGTCTTCTGCATTAACCACTGGACTACCCTCTTCCTTAGTTAATTGTATACATGTGGAGTACAGTGCATTTGATGAGGCAGATGCATTGAAAACACACTTCAAAGTGTATGTTGTAACATTTAATTACAAATTAACCTAGTGAAAAAAGTCACTGTTAATTAAAGACTCTGTGAGCATGCTCAAAGAGTTCAGAATTTAAAGTTCATGTTGTTTGACTGCTAAATCTTCAAAAAAAAGTAAAAAATCTCATGGAATTTTTTTAAAGAGCTTACACATCTAGCTCTATAACTGAGGTGTTTCTGATCCATAAGGAGGAGTGGTGTGTTACGAAGCGGTGCAAACTATGCATGGTGTGTGCTCATAAAGAGGCACTTATTAAAATGCATTTTTAGTCACCACCTGTTATTTGTTTAATATTTTAACTGCTTTACTGCAGTGTCATATTTTATCATCCTTCTTTTCCAAAGTATGTTATTCATCACTTTGAACCATATGGGCAGAAATATATTCTGAACATTTGATTTCTGTACTGGCCATTCCCTGAGGAAGGACACTGATGTCCATGTTTATGACCAACCTGCAAAGCCTTTTGCGTTATCTTTTCTTGAAGATTTCTTACCTTCTAAATACCAAAGATGCAATTAGGAGATTCACAGCTGTGATGCTACAAGATGTAAGTGGGCTGCACTTGATTAGGCAGCAAAGGTCTCTTTCCTCAAATTCATAAATAAACCCAACTATTTTTGGGAACAAGGGAGAGATTTCTACAGGTCGTGTGTCCTCCACAAACCTTACTCTTTTCCTCATGGCCTGCACCTGAGAAGTAGGCACGGGCTGAGGCGTGTGTGGAGCGAGGTGTATGTTGGTCTGATTGATGCCTGGTACGTTGCCCTTGCTCTTCCTTGCTGGAGAGATACCCAGGGTCTCCCCTGTCAGAATTTCACAGAAACTCATAAAATTTGTTTGGATACCTCTCAGAAAAATCATGATGGAAAAATGCCTGCTGAGTTGCTTTCATTCTCTTTCCTTGACTGCTCCAAATCTTCTCCAATGTGTAACTGGGAATAAAGAATCCAGTTAAATGTGCCACAGCACTGCATTTCAGCAGTCTGGCTTTTTTAACTGCAAAACTCCCTTGCTTTGGAAATGGGGCATTTGCATGGTGCTGTCTCCTGTTTCTCTTTCAGGATAGTAGCATGTCCAGTAGGACTTGCGTGAGTTGTATGCACTGAGTGGAGTTATACATACAGAGTAAGACAATATATTTTTTTTCTTTAATGGGGGACAAGGGAGAATAGGCAGTAAAGTGTTGTTTTTCTTTCAGTGCAGTGTGTTGTTCTTTTTTTTTTTTATTTAACAAGACTAGTGGGCGAGTTTCGTTCTCAATCTTCTGCCCTGTGCACGTATCAAAAACCTGCCATGCAACCTGGTATAATCAGCAGTCTGCTCACAGGAGGCCCCGAGTTTGAAACAGCAGGAGTTTTGCAGCTTGGAGCTGAATGGTGTTGGCAGAACTGTTTGAAGAAGTTTGCTGAGTTCCTGCCCGCATTGTGCTGAGCCATTTTCAAAGGGGCTGTTTCCTCCACCTCGTGAGAATGACTTTCAGTCAGAATTCGCAAGGAATCATGTATCTTCTAATCTGAAACGCAGCAAACAGTCTTTTTATTTTCAGTTTCAGTTGTGTCTTTTATATTATTGCTTAGAAAGCAACATCAGTGACTGCAGATTAGCTTGGGTGAAATTCTCTATTTTACTACTGTGTGTTAATGTTCAGTGGTGAATTTCAGAGACCTAGCAGGTCTGGATATTTACACTGTCGATAGAAATTGCTTAGCCTGGAGATTCAAACTCAAATGCCTGATTTTTAGCACCCTTCTAGTATTTACTGTATTTACCACTTTTTACCATAATGTTGTGGAGATACAAATGCTGGCTTATGCTGAGATTTGGAGAAACGGTGAATTTGGATAGTGCCAGAGCGTCTAGACTGTATTATAACTCCTGGATTTTCTTTGATTATTTCCTCTGGACAGTGAGCAACACTTTCTCCTTTTAGAATTAGTGGGAGCTGCATGTTTTCTGAGTACTGAGGAGCAAGGCCAAAAGTTCAGATGCCCAGCTTGAAAATATGAACTATTACTGTAGGTTTAAAGAGCACGAATTGTTTTACTGCAGCATTTCTTCTGGTGTGTGACTGCTAATTCCCATAGAGCTCCAGTTTCTGATCAGCCATTCATCACTCAACCAATTCATAATGCTCTCTGCAAAAAAACAGGTTTGTCAGAGTAACTCAATGCCTCCACCAAAGTATGTTTAAACAATGATGCAGAGCTATTTTAATAAGTTACGTGAAAAACTGTGTGTAAGCCAGAACAAAGAGTCCTTACTCCAGCACTTAACATTGTCAGCATTTTGGAGTTTGCAGTGGACCTAGCATTGCTCCTTTTCCTTGTTGTGCAGCTGGATCTCCTTGCCAAGGTTTTGTGCTTCACTGAGATGAAGGGTGTAAACACTCTTTGCTGATAAAATGTTGCTTGTGCTACTTTTCTCTGATTGTAATGTCCCTTAAAATTTTGTCTGAGGCTTCTAGGAGTCAGGCTTCTTCCAGACCACCACATCATGCTGCTAGGCTTAGATCTGCTACTCAGGAGTTGCAACAATAATGTAAACTTTTGTGTAACCTGTGTCTTTTAAAAGTCTAACAATTATTTTTAGAGAGCAATGCACCCCAGTTGTGCTAGACCAGAGAAGGTGTTTCTGCTCTCTGCAGCCTGAGGTTTGAATCACTCCTGCCTGGAGCAATCTTTCTGGGGATTTACCCTCCCCTCCTCTGCTTTCAGCTAGCTGAGAGGCCAGACCATCATAGTTGTACTGCTGTTGTTTGTGATCTGGTGGATAGGGAGCGCAGGTTACTTGATACGTCATATTAAGTTTCCTCCGATTATGTTGCTCAAACAGTAAACTTGAGCTGTGCTGAAGGAGGCAAGGGGTAGGATCCACCTGGGAGGCAGCTTGGGAACTGCCTAGAAACATACATTCCTGC
>NW_010396484.1:26058-36941 GCF_000710305.1 Buceros rhinoceros silvestris
CCTGCTGCCTTCGTGTGCCATTTAAGGACACTGAGGATTAAGAAGTATAGTTGAAAAATGACACTAGTAATACAAAAGGATGTTGGTAGTGTGCAAAGTTCTGCTTTTTCTGCCTGTAGCCAGAACAACTCGTTTGGGGGTTCTTGCTAGTTTTGAAACTTTCATGATTGTTTTTATAAGGTTTTCGTTAGTAAATACAGGGATTTGAAAGTGGCTTTTTCTTTCAGTAGTAGGTGAGGCTTTTGTATGACCGCATGATAGATGAAGTCTGCTTTCAGGAAAACACTGAAAATCACAGCTGAAGAGGAAATTGTGTTTTGTTGGCATAGAAGATCCAGTGGTCAGAAGCCTTAAAACTGGCATAGCAGGAGAATTACAAGTTAATCTTTCCTGACTGTTAATAACAACACAGTGACACAGTTTACCTCTGTTTCTGTGACAGATGGCATAAAGGATCTTCTAGGATGCACCCTTCACAATTTTTTCTTATGATACCATGCGTATTCCCAGGGCATTGTATGCATTGTGTGCCATGACTGCTGGTGAGTGCTGATGAAGAGGAGTGTGAAATGAGGAGAGAAAATTGTCTTTAAAAATGCATGTCAGTTATTTAACTGGGTATTCTACATCAGAAGCTCACCATTGCTGCTTAACCGGCTAAGCTGTCTGCTATGGCTGTTGTTCTTTAAAAGAGAACTCTTAAATTGCAGTCTGTAGTATAAGGTTGGTGGGGGAGCAACGAGGGTAAAACTCTGCTGAATTCATTAATGTTAACAGGAGATATCTGAAAGATTCACAGTAGATTAGACAGATTGTATTAAGCAGGGTTAATCAGTCCTTTCAGATCCTTAAAGGAACACTGTTCAGAACTGGCGAGACTGAAGGCTCTTCTTGAGAGAATGTTTGCATTTTCAAGTATGCATATGCCTGTGAAAGTATAACCCGGATTACCATTGATAAGCAAATTTTGCCTCGCAGCAACGACACAGGGAGGGACATCAGCTATTTCCTGTTCTGTGTATAGGTGAAATTTTGGCAGCTTTTGGAAGTGACTACTTTTCCCTTCACTTCGTGGGGTTTTTTTTTTTCCATAACTCACTCTCCTCTTGAATATGAAATATTTCCTTTGCTGTGCAGCTGCTACAGTAAGATCTTTGTTATCTTGTGATATTAACTGCTACTTGAATTGTGGACCTGTTGGGGCTTGATGGGTTTTCACCATTAATTTTTAATGGTTTTGTCTCTTGAACATGTATGAAATAGAATGTGGAAGGTGACTGGGGTTTGTGTAGAGATAAATCCGTCATAAAGGGAGGATTTAATGATTGCACATTTAATGCAAACACAGCACCTTGTGTTGTAATTTTCCATACTTGTTAAAAATGTTTGAGTTTTTACATTCTTATTTCTTTTTTTAAAGGAAGTGTTGGAGCAACTAATTTTTTGTAATTTTTCAGACTCAAAATAACTTGAATAACTGAATTTTCCTGCCCTGAACAGACTAATCTTAAATTTTATCAAGTACATAATACCACAGTTTATCACTTTTGCAGACTTTAAGAAGCCAGCTTGTTGCTGCGTGCTGTAGGGTAACACTCCTCAGGCTCTTGCTGCTGAGCCATGAGACTCTTTAAACTTTTGAACAAAGGATGGTCTTATGTATAGCAAATCTGATGGTGTTTCCAGAAGGATTTTACTTGTCCCACATCTGAGCAGCTGTAGTATTCCAGAGTGATGGTGGGGAGAAGTGGCAGAAATATAACTGTACACGTGTATCAATATGTATATAGATACACATGTGCATACCAGTGTCTCCAAGAGCATAGTATTTCGGTTACTATGTGATACCCAAAAGACAGAGGCAATGAGTGAACTTGGCTGAGGTGGGGACAGAACAGGATGGGACCTGCACCCCAGTGTCCTGGGGCTGTCCCAGGTACCTTCTTGGACCCTCTTCCCTTGGGTAGCTGCTGAGGGCTAAGCATCATGAAACACCATCCCTTTTTGTCATGGTAGCTCTGGGGATGGCAGTTTAGAAAGGGATCAGAGGCCAGTGAAAGGTCTTCTTGGGGTGGGACTGAGAAGAAGACTCCTCTGTTACCTCCTTGGTGGCAAGAAGCTGGGAAAACTGCAAAAGCTGTTCCTGGCAGCCTGACCTGGTAATTGCCTGTGAGATACGCCTGACTTGGCTTTGCTGAAGTGCAAATTACTGGTAGGGAGCTCTGTGAATAGCCCCATGTCAACTGTGAAGGACTGTGCCTCCTCCCTGTAGGTAACTGTACCCTCCTAAGGAGCATGCAGTAACTGTAGATGGGAAGGTTGTTTGCTGTCAAAAACAAATGAGCATAGAAAATCCAGAAAGGGAAGGATGAGAGGCCCAAAGTCTATTTTGCAGGCATGGCCCCTGTTTCCTCTCCTGCCCTCTCCCATTTTATTCCCATAGTTTTTAACCTCTTCCAGTTTTTGTGGTCTCTTTTTTTTCTGTATTATAACTGTACAAGAAGCATCGGTGGCTTCTTCAAAATCCCTTTCATGTTGCGTGCCTAGGGCTATAAACAACACTTTACATTTGTGCATGGAGTAGCTGTCTGGTCTGACTTTAAGCTTCTACCTTTACTCATCTTAAGAAAAAGATAGTGGGCTGTTGGTACAGTCATGTCTTCTGGATAGGAACTGTCTGTGTGTTTGAACTTGTTAATATTGGGTAGATTAGATGATACTGCTAATGCAGTGATCCATTGTGGTAATGATGTTGGATATGAATTCTGTTTTGAAATAATTGGAAGGCTCATAACATGAACCTGCAATGATACCCCTTAAACTTTCCTAGGAATTTTGGTAGAGGCATTCTTGAACTGGGAGGACTCTTTACTAGTGTTTTGGTTTTTAGTGCTCCTGGTAACTGGTTGGTAACAGGAGTTTGCCTGCAAAAGAGAGCTCTCGGAGTTGAGAAGGTCAGATTGTTGCAGATGAATGAGAGAGGTTTAGGGACCTTGGCAGTGCAGGATGAACAGCTGGACTTGATGATCTTAAAGGTCTCTTCCAACCAGATTATTCTATGAGCTCCTTTGTTTTAACCTACTGACACTATCAATAAAACCTTTCCCTCCCTGTACTTCTCCAACAACCTCATTTGTCCCATAGCATCTTGCTGTCTGGTCAGGCACGTTGCAGGTTGAGAGAGCTTGTCCCTCCACCTCTGTCTTCCCCTCAGACCAACTGAAACCTTTCTTCCATAAATCCAACATGGATTTTTGCATGGTTGGCTGCAAATGATGCAAGGACCTCTCTTGCCCATGCTGCTGTCCTCTCTTGAAGTTAGATAATAAACTGATAGCATAGTGATTGTTAGCACGCTTTCTGAAAAATTGATTTGTTGTTCCACGCTAGGTTGCCCAAGCATGAGAACCTTTAAGCTTGTTGGAAACTCATGTCTAAAAATCTTTACCTAAATTTTCAAAAGCTTATCAGTTTAAATTAAACCTAATAGTTTTTTTTCTCCTCACATTTATATACATGTTAGGGGGCTGGAGGGAGAGAGTAGGATGAGTGTTAACAGAGTGGTTTCTCGGTTCTTTCTCCAGTATTCCTCAAGCACTCTCACAACCCTTTTCTTCACTGGGAGAAAAAATTGGCTTGGGATTACCATTTTTTCCATGTTACAAACTGAAAGACTTTGAAATGCATTCAAGTGACCAATGATAACCAAGAACCTATGTGTTTTTTATTCCATAAAATCCCTGTTGGTCGTCACTGCCTGAATGTTGTCCAGGTGTTTACTGTTCCTCAGTTTCTAGATGGTGTTTTCTGCATTTCTCCAGTACCACCTATCTGAGTTTCTCAAAATGGTTTACCAATGCAATGTGAATTAAATCTTGTTTACTCAGGGAATGTTAGCCTGTAAAGTCTGAGCATGTTTGTGCTTGTTTGAGTATTTAACTACTTTGTATTTGAGCATCTCTGAGGATGCTGGGAGGTAGTGAAGGGAATACAAGGAAGGGTAGTGAGGACACCTTTTGCTAACAAGGAGAAACACTTTTTTGCTGTGAGCTGACCCTGTGGCGATCAAGAGGGCTGCCGAGACACTCAGCATTAATAAGAGTGGCAGGGTAAAGCAGCTTGTTTGTTCTGGAAATTAAGGGGTAGATTGAAAATTACTAGTGAGTTCCTACTTTGAACAGGAGATTAGTAACAGCTGACCTGGATGTTTGTTTTACTTCTATTATGCTGTAGTCACTGATGAAATTTGACTTGTACATTCACATTAAACTCTATTGCCTTCTGTTAGCTATTAAAATATCATTGAGAACAAGGAATTAATTAGAAATCCTGGAAGTATCCTGTTCTTGTGTGTGTCCCCTCTTGGCTTTAATTTTTTTCTAGTTTCACTGTTCTGTTTTCTTATTTAAACTTTGATGGCTTTATTTGACTTTTCATTATTTGTACTAGAGAGCATCAAAACAGTTTCTGTCACACATCCCTCTGTGCCCTCATGGAATTAACTGTTTGTTTTGCAGAGTTTTCCCCAAGATGCATCATTTATACTAATAAATGACTTGATACCGGCAAAAGTGTATTTGTACTACACAGCTACTGCTCATTATTTGTCTTTTGGACAGCAATATTGCTGTAATGTGTAATCAGTATTACTACATCTTCCAGTCTCTAACTCCTTTGTATTCTTATACTTCTGGCGGCTGCTTTTTCAGGCATTTCGTCATGATTGTCACTCCAGTGGCTCACTGCTGCTTTGGAGTTCATGGTGTCTTTTCAGAGCCTGGGACTCACATTGCAGTGTTGAAGTAGCAGTGCAGATCTCTAAGTAAGCCCCACAACTCACCATATGCTTGCCTCGAGTTAATTATTTTTGTACTTCTTCATGGCAGTATAGAAATTACATTAATGAATTAACTGTATTTTATGTGAAATTTTAACTGGTATCATGTGCCCAGTTAGATGTTCACTGATTCTGTTCCAAATAAAAACGTTTTAGAAATACTTGTGTTTTCTACCATTTCTTTTATTACGTCTTATACATAATCTTCCTAGAAATGCTTTTATTGGGTTGGTGTTTTTCTTCATGGCAAGCTGTATTTTAATATTAGAAATTATTTTTACTCCAGTGAACAAGGGCAGTGAAGCAGCATTTGTACCTTGGAGCTCTGCATGCCTAATGTACTTTGGTATCCGGCTTCAGTGTTAAAAGCTGAATTACATTTACTCAGTTTGAGAGTTTTTTCTGAAAACTTTTGGTGATGTTGTCCCCACAAAATAGCTCAGATCATGTATGGGAAAACTCACTTCTTTTTAAAACAAATGAGTGTGCTTGGTGCTGAGTTCCAAAGAATTCAGAAGTGCTTCATGTCTGTTCTGATGGCCTGTGGTGTTTCTTTTTAATATCTGTTAGGCTAAATTATTATGGTCCTTAGAGACCACCACAGATTAGCTGGAAGCATGTTGAACAGATGGATTGCGTTTTAGCTGGTTATATTTGTAATGGCAAGTGACAGGCCTTTAACACAGCACATTTCTTATTCCCTGTTACTGCATAAATCACCCCAGGACAAATGTAAGGTGAAATAAAATAGAAGTCAAGAGTAATTTGTCTGAATACCCCTATAAACATGTGAAGTCACTTCTGCATGATTTGGAGAGAGAAGTTGAGGATAAATCAATAGGCTTTTTATTTCCAGTAAAGTAGGTAAATTAGGCAAAGGTGCTGCTGGCAATAAAAGCAGGAGAACACTGCTCAACAATTGGATTTTCTCCTTTCTGGGTCAAATCAATATTGCCACTAGGCACAACCATAGAGTTGTATGTTGTGGTAAAATAACTGATTTGTCTTGGAGTCAGTGAAACTAGGGTAGGAGATCTGCTGCTACAAAGCCATTGAACATTACAAAAATGCACACTGATTTCTAAAATAAAAAAATGTAATTAGCTTGATGTTTAAATAAGTACTTTTATTTAAACATATATAGAACTTTTGACATGAGACACAAATAATGTGCCCTGTAAATAGTTTGAATTGATCTTAAAAGCAAGGTTTTTTTTTTTTCAGGGCTTGCCTTGCCCTCTAATGTCCACAGTCCTGTGCCAGCCTGGAGCAGTTGATTGAAGCAGTTCTTGCAGCAGTGAGAGTGTGCACAATGGATGACATTATAACCACAGAATGTTATTTCCATTTCTTTCCTCCATTGCTTGTTACTCTCTTGTCATCAGATTGCTGATTCCTTGCATGTATATATGACAAGCTCTTTATTCCAGGTATAGCGCGCTCTGTATTTGTACAGCTTGCAGCAGATGAGGACCTGGCTGGGACCTCTGCACTGCTCTAATACAAATAACAAAAACTGAGCCCTAACAATGAATTGGGTAGATGACTGTGCTTGGGTTCTTTTTATTTTTTTAAAAATATATATAATGCTTTTTATGTGCCATCAAAATTGCTTATGTGTGGTTTTTCGTTATACTGTTTTTAAATAAAACCTGATCTTACAAAGTATACTTCTACATTGAGTATATTTGTCATCTGCATCCCGCACAGGCTGAGCTGTGGCTAAGACTAGGTATGATTCCTTCACATCCCCTCCCACTGAGATTCCAGTCTATGATTGTCAGAACTGATTATTTTCAGCAGATGAGACAACAGTTATTTTAGTGGCTTTTTGGTTTCCACTTGAAGGGTCTTTAGAAGCATGCTTTGTAATTTGCTGCTGGTTTTCAGGGGAAAAAAGAAATCCCTTTTAAAGACATCTAATCCTCTAGTCAGTCACATAACGAATACAATTGTTGCAGAGATGAGAAGTTCTTAACCAAATTTTGTCACGTATATGATGTTTTGGAAGGGAAACAGTGAGTACTGAGTCACACAGTGTCATCGGGCGTGCTCACATGGCAAGATGTGCATAGAAGACATCACAATAAAAGATGTGTTTGTGTTTCACTTCCTTGTCATTCCCCTGCAACAGCTTGTATCATCTTGTCTAATTTTTTGTGGGATCCTGTTGTACAATTTACAGAATCTTGCTCTAATTTATTCCCCTGGCACCACTTAATAATAGTGAATTAAAAAAACAAACAACTTACAGTTTATCCATGTGGCAAGATAATTTTTTTCATTTTAAAACATAACTCTTTGTTGTAGCCTGCAAAATAACTTGCTTTCATTGTTATATTAAAACTGGAAACTTTGAAACAACATATTTAAATAAACAACAGTTGTGTCTCAATTTGCAGCTTAAAATACGTTTTAATGTTAAAACTCATTCATTAGTCTGAACTGTTCCTCAGAGTTCTGATTCTAGAAAGCTTGAGTTCAGTTGTCCCTTGGACTTAGAGTGCACCTTGCCTGGGACATGCAGCTCCCAGCCTGTCTTTGTGGTAACATCGAAAGGGACATTGCAATGTGTGTAGGGGCAAAGCTCTCACCCCATCCTGCTGCTAGGAGGCTTTGAGCTGGTGCAGATGGCCACTGACTCCTGTTGAGACCTTATCTAAGCATGCAGTGGCTCCTTCACCAACTGTTTCCCACTCCAGCGACGTTTGAGATCAGATCATGCTGAGGCTATCAGAGGAAGATACTGGCTGTGCTGCACAGATAGGGCTCTGCTGAACTGTCGTGCTTCATTGACTTGAGTGGCAGCTGAAATGTAAGCCAGATTCCCAGGCTAAGTAGTGTTTGCTCTTGCTGGTATAAATAAAGTTTGTGATGGTTTTTCCTCATGGGCGTTTTAAGTAGGAATGCACCATTTGGCTTCCAGTCAGCTGGGCAATTAGCATTTTATAGCCAGGCGATATTCTTAAGTGGAATTGCTTGGCTTGAGCATTGAATTACAATGGCCAGTGGACTGCTGCTGCCCTTACATAATTTATTTAGTACTTGCTTCTTCTTTAGGATTCAGGCAGAGGTTAATTTAATTCTGCATCAGAAACTGGTAGTTACTTTACAGTAATGCTGTACTGCAGTGCAGGTGAAAGTTTTTATGTAGAGCTTGTATTTGCCGGGTTTCTCAGTGCTGGAAAGGACAATTTCACCTACTCCTTTCCCAGCAGTGCATTCTCTGCAAGAGCTGTTGGCGTGCTTACACTGGCACTTAATGCAGCCAAGAATCATATCTTAAGACTATTTTATTCCATTCTATTTTTAAGAAGCAAATGTGTCTTAATGTATTAAGGACCAAAGGGACTTTAAAATAAAAAATTACAAGGGGCCCACTTACCCCATTACAGGTAAATAAAAGGTTAATATGTGACCATGGTGACTTGAGAGTGAGAGCTGCCACTGCATCTCTGCTGATGGTCTGAGGCAGAGAGCAAACATCCGGTGTGTGTGGTCCTGGAAGAATAAAGAGAGTAGGTAAAATGTGCCTCAGCGTTCCAGAAACAAATTAAACTTTTAGATGGTGGGAATTAATGTTTGTTCATGCTCTTAATAAGCCTACACACTTAGTGCTTAGAATTTTATCCTGAGTCTCATACGTGTCTTGATTTTTTTCCTAAAACTCTTGACTGCTACAATCAGTGGGGAGGATTTTGGCTTTTTTTAGCTCCTTTCTTAGCAAAGTGGTTCAAAGAGCTTGCAAATGTGAAGGGAGTGAGTGCTTAGATGCCAGAGGGCTGGTAATAATAACACGTTTGTGTTTAACCTTGTGATTTATAGGTAACTTAATGTTCTAGAATCCTTAGGGTACCAGTCCTGGAGGATTAGCTGCTTTTGGCAAAACTTAGCTCTGGCTTAGGCAGTATCGTTCTTGCTCCGATCTGCCGATTTGTCTCAGCCTGCTTCTTTCCTGCTCTGTGTCTCTGTGGGCAAGCACAGCAGAAGGAGTGATCAAGGAGTTCACACTCCGTTTGACCCTCACTTAGAAAGCCCTCCCTATCAATACGAGGTCATGTAACTCTGCATGAAGAAACTTTTGTGGGCTTTGTCTACTGAATTGGGGGGTTTGGCTCAAGTAGTGTAAGACTTGGCTGCTAATCTTTATATTTTGTGATAGTGGTGTTGCCCTGCTAACTAGAAACGTCCATTCTTACAACAATTACAGCTGTCAAAAGAGCTGAGATTTTGGACAAATCTCTTCAAGCTTAAAATATCCTGATCCTTGGAAGATTTAGCATTTCAGGCACCTACAGATGCTGCACAAAGGCCCAACAGGGATTTGTTTTGAACTGGATTCCTTAAATAACACTTTAGATACCGATATTATTTTTTTTCATGGAGATGTCGGTAGCAGTACTAACAACAACAAAAGCAAAAAGGTAAAGGGTGGTCTGAGGAAGGTAATTCCTGACATTCAGTAGCTGATGTGTGAGTTTTTAAATGGTCTAGGTGTAAAGCTGGCAGCTCAGACCCTAACTGTTCTAATAATCGAGGAGATTGTTACTGTATGTTGTTGCTGTAACCTTTATGGTTTTAACCTAGCTTTAGTTGTGCTAAATTGTCAAAATGATTAAAAGGTTTATAATGGGAGGAATTAGATTTTTTTGATTGTGCAGTTTCTCTCCAGAGTACTTTGGGGTTTTGTGGACTGTTTAGTGTTTTAAAACCCTGCTTTGCTCCACAGCAGTTCCAGCCTGGCCATGCTGCCCTGAGCCCTGCCAGTCGCCTGAGACAGGACACCTCTGCCTCTGCTGTGGTGTCTCGCAACTATTTTGGTCTTAAGCATAACGGCATCCTTTTCAGTATTACAATAACTTGCTGCCCTTTTGGCAAAGTGTTGCATTTTTTCCTACCATTTCTTTTTCTGGCTGGGCTTCAGCAGCATGTCCAGCTTAACCCAGTGTCCAGTGTAGCTGTATCCTGAGAGGCATTCGTGTCCGTGGATCCCATTGGTCATTAGTGCCAGTTCATAGGCTGTTAACAACACAGCTCCCTGCCTGAAGCCCAAGTTTGGCTTCACAGGATCTTTGGGGTAGGATGGTAAGATGTGAGGGGAGCAGGGAGGCCAGTCTGAGGCACAGCATTTTACTTGTCAACCCGTTACTGCTGCTCCAGATAAGGAAAACAGGAAAATACTGATAAGTGGATAGAAATTGCAGAATTTATGATTTGTTGTTAGGGGAGGGGACTTTGATTCTATTTCCAGATGTGGGATTTTAAGCAATGGACCTGAGACATGGTCATATTATCCCAGCTACTGAGTCAGTCAGTGGGTATCAGCTGAGCCTTACTAACTTTGTGTTTTTAGCCTGGATAAAATCTGAGCTAAATTCATCAGTGTGAGAGTATTTATGTCACACTTTTAGCTGTGTGGCTGGATAGCTCATTGGTGCATCTGTGTAACAGAGGATAGTTTATTAAACTTTATTTCTTCGACTCGCTTTCCTTATCTTGAAAAAGGAGGGCGGTGACATCGACCTTCCTTTATATAACAGTGTTGAGATCTACAGAGTGAGCTGCACTGCAGACAGCCAGGTATTAATATGAAGCTGAAGGCATTTAGAGCAATAAAGATGGTTATCTATTAAAACAATTTATTTTAAAAATAAACAGGGCGGAGTATCATCTCTAGCAACAATTGGAATCTTTCAATCTGAATTAAGAAATCACTCTTCACAGGCTCAGGGCTATTTCTGTTTGTATTTGGTGACTGTCAGATTCTTGCCAGAAAACACTAACTTCATACAGCTCCAAGGGTGTTCAGTCCTGGTTATGTTGGGTGGTATACTCAAGTAATTGTACAGAAGCAGCTTATGGGAACGTTCACAGCATAAAGGTTAGCTGTAATGTCTTGTTTCTGCCAGTTAAATAGGAGGTGATCTGGTGATTACACCAAGACAATGTTAATTCCTTTTACGTTCCTGACTCAGTGCTGCTTCAAGTGCTGGGTTACTGCAAGCACAATTGTTTCTCTCTCTCCTCCCTGCTACCAGCCCCCGCC
>NW_010396485.1:0-1528 GCF_000710305.1 Buceros rhinoceros silvestris
CTTCTCTGCTCCAGGCTGAACCCCCCCAGCTTGCCCAGCCTCTGTGCTGGCATCCGGCAGAGGTGGTGCTCAAGGGGGGAAGGAGAGAACGTCTCACCATCACCAGCCTCCCAGGAGAGACCGATAACGTCTCAGGGAGCTAAAACATCTCCAGGCCTGAACAGACCCTGGGGAGATGCAGGCAGGGGGACCCGACGGGAGGTGACCGGAGCAGCCCACGCGGCGCTGTGGCCTGTCTTTACACGGCGAGCGGCCCCAGCTCTGCCAGCACACACAGACACACCCTGGCCCTCACACTCGATCCCTCCCTGGGCTCAGGCGCTCGCCGGGATTACACGGGGATTAGCAGAGATGAGAGGGAATAAAACCAGCCAGAAGCACAGGCACCAAAAAAGCCCCCAGCACCCTCCCGACACGCGTGACCAGAGGAGACGGAGCTGCGTTGGTGCTCGGGAGCGAGGTCACTCGCAGCCTCCTCCATAACGACAGCGAATAAAGAGGCTTTGCTGTGCTGGGGGAAAACCAGCAAGAGCTGGGCAAAGTAAAGCTCGTTGTGGCCAGCTGTCTGTGTTTTGTGGGGGGAAAAAAGGTGAAAACATGAGTCAAAAACATCCCCACGGCTTGAAGATTGGAAACAAGAAGAATGGAAACAGTTTGGAGGAAATCATAGTTTTATTCCCCTTTTTTTAGGGCAGGAGGTGAGAGGGGCTGTTTGAGAGGCAGCAGGAGCTCAGCGCAGCCTCGATGTACGGCGTGTGCGGGATGAATGTGTTAGAGCCGGGCGAGTCGCTCGGCTGCTGGTCGTAAAAACCACCTCAGTCAGATATAAGGCAGGCTCCTTGGGGAAGGGGCTAAGTGCACTCAACAAATAATGAACAGAAATAAAAATAAATATCAAATGGCCCATAAAATCAAAGAATAATGGTAACTAAAAAGTTCCTGGATTTGTTGCGAGAGATAAAATCCCACCAGTGGTATGAAAAAACGAGCACGAGCCCCTCCTGGCTCCTTCTCCCCACAACACGAGCCCGCGCGCCTGGTCACCAGGGTGGTTACAGAACACATCTTCCTCCTCCAAACGCATTCCATGGGTATGAAACAGCGAGCACGAGCCCCTCCTGGCTCCTTCTCCCCACAACACGAGCCCGCGCGCCTGGTCACCAGGGTGGTTACAGAACACATCTTCCTCCTCCAAACGCATTTTTCATGCTTTGAGAGACCTCTGGGGTTCCATTTAACTGGGATCTGGGGAACACGTGCAAGGCATTTCCAGCGTGCGGCAGGGCCTGGTTTTTCCTGCGGGGGAAGCAGAGGTGTAACGTTCGCAGCTCCCACCCTGCCGGGGACCGAGAGGTCGGTGGCGAGCGGGCAGCTCGGCCGGGCCGGCCCTCGGCGAGGCTGCTTATGGCCGGGCAGTTACTGAACCGAGATAAATGCACTTAAAATATCTACATGGACCTAAAAATAATAAAGGGAAATGGTGTATTTTAAACCTTTTGAAAAGCGGGGCGTGCTGCAAAGCTACAGC
>NW_010396485.1:1713-1917 GCF_000710305.1 Buceros rhinoceros silvestris
GGAGGTATCAAGTGCAGCAGAGCTGGTGTCTGAGGCAGCGGGACAAGCGCGAGGGGTTGGTCAGGAGGGGCGGGAGCCCCCCAACACCAAAATACAAACCCGAGAGGTGAGGGGAGAGCTGGGGTGGGGGCTGCAGCAGCACTGCCCGGCGGGAAGGGCCCGGCGCTGAAACGGCAGGGACGGAGCGGGCTGCTGTGGGCTCTG
>NW_010396486.1:0-3374 GCF_000710305.1 Buceros rhinoceros silvestris
AGGGGTCGGTCCCCGCTGCCGGGTTCGGCCGGGCCCAGTGCCGAGTCCCGCGCTTGGGTCACAAGAACCCCCTGGAAGGTGCCCGGGGAAAAGGCCCCGCAGGTGTTGGTGACAGCAGCTGAAGAAGAGCCGGCAGTGTGCCCCGGTGGCCGAGAAGACCACCAGCATCCTGGCCTGTACCAGCAGTGGTGCGGCTAGCAGGAGCAGGGCAGGGATCGTCCCCCTGGACTGGGCACTGGTGATGCTGCCCCTCCAATACTGTGTCCAGTTTTGGGCCCCTCTCTCCAGAAAGATCATCGAGGGGCTGCAGCGTGTCCCGCGAAGGGCAAGGGGGCTGCAGCGTGTCCAGCGAAGGGCAAGGAAGCTGTTGCAGGGTCTGGAGCGCAATGCGCTGAGGAGCGGCTGAGGGACCTGAGGGTTGTTTAGTCTGGAGCAAAGGAGGCTCCGGGGAGACCTTCTCGCTCTCAACAACTCCCTGACAGGAGGCTGGAGCGAGGTGGGGGTTGGTTTGTTTTCCCCAGGAGTAAGTGCCAGGACAAGAGGAAATGGCTTCAAGTTGTGCCAGGGGAGGTTTGGGTTGGATATTAAGAAAAATTTCTGTCCTGTTGGGGTTGTGCAGGCGTGTCCCAGGCTGCCCAGGGCAGTGGTGGAGTCCCCATCCCTGGAGGGGTTTCCCAGCTGTGTTGGTGTGCTGCTGAGGGACAGGGGGCAGTGGGGACCTGGCAGCGCTGGGGGAACGCGTGAAGTTGATGATGTTAAAGGTTTCTTCCAACTGAAACGATTCTGGGAGTCTGTGATTCTGTGAACTCCTGTTGTCTGCCACCCGTGCCTCCTCTTGAAGGGTTTTCTGTGGTGCTCTGCTCAGCTGGAAGAGGTAGTTCTGAGCCGCTGGTGGAAATGTTGTCCTCAGCTGGGTCATCCAGACCTGGTGGCTGTGCTTCAGCGGAGGCCCTCGTTAAAGGTTTCTTCCAACTGAAACGATTCTGGGAGTCTGTGATTCTGTGAACTCCTGTTGTCTGCCACCCGTGCCTCCTCTTGAAGGGTTTTCTGTGGTGCTCTGCTCAGCTGGAAGAGGTAGTTCTGAGCCGCTGGTGGAAATGTTGTCCTCAGCTGGGTCATCCAGACCTGGTGGCTGTGCTTCAGCGGAGGCCCTCTGCGCTGGCTGGCCTGCCACGTGGATTAATGTTTCTGAGGGTGGACATATCTGTAAAGGGAACAGGAGTGGGAATCTGGCAGGGGCTGGCACATGCAGAACTACAGCCTCAAGGGTGGGAGCTCTGACACGTTCTCCTTCCACCTGTGATGCAGTGGGAGACAAGAAAGAGGTGTCAAACTCATGAGTGAGTACAGCGAGGCTCCCGTGCGGGAGGGAGAAGCAGTGCTCTGAAGGTGACTCCATTGGGGGCAAGCTGTTCAGAGTCTCTCCCCAGCATTTCTTACGCAAGGTCGTTTCACTCAAGCCCGGTATAAAATTGCACTAGTTTTCCTTCACGCAGAAGCAAGTCCCTGTTGCATCTTAGCGTCTTGCGTTGCGTAAGGAAGAATGACGTGTGCAGAGTTCTCCAGAGTTGTTATATCCCACCAGGTCTCCACACGGATTCTGACGAAACCACAGCGCGAGACCCCGGGATGAGTTATCAGCTGCTGTTCCAGTCCTGCCTGTGACAGAGGAGAGGCGGTGGATGGGGATCGGGAAACTGTCAGTGTTCCTCTTTCGGCTGCTGGATGGTGGACAGACCCTGGATAACTCAAATTGCCTTGTAAGGCCTCGATTTCCGTCTGCAAAGTTAATAGCCATCCGTCACACAGCCCTTCAACAGCTTTCAAACAGAGTAACAGGATTTCTCGTTACCAAATTGTTCCACAGCATAGGAAGCTTTATTTATTAACAACTCTTTAATAGTTTCTTTAATAATTTAAACAAACAATTTAATTCCTTTTCAAAGATGATGGCTTCTTGTTCCGGGGGTGAGAAAGCTGCCTGTGTTTCCTTTCAGGGGAGGGAGCAGTTGGTGCGGCTGTGCCGTTCCAGATATATTTTTGGTTTACTGAGATGGATAACTAAGCAGATGGCTCGTTCTGATCAGAGGCTGCAGTCAGAGTTTTACAGGCTATGAATTAATCCAGCACATAAATGTTTTAAACTTCTCTGCTTTTTTTTTTTGTACATGTGGAAATATCTGCTTTACAAACAGCCTTTTTTATCAGAGTCCATCCCCATTCCAGACGGCCCTGTGAAATATTATCACTTGCTTTCGTCATCTATTGACAGGATCTACTCATTAGCACTGTCAACAGACTAATCAAAGAGCTAACGGGCCTGGGGCAGACCCTTCCCTTTGGCCCGTTTGGTAGCTTTCTCCAGCAGCATAGTGCAGCTTCTAGGCAGACAGGGGTTAAGTGGAGACCCTGGCCACTCCTGTTGGAGCCTTTTGCTTGGCTCTTTGAAATCTGGACGGCTAGGCAGGGTGGATAACCCCAGAACGAGGTGCCAGCGGCCGTCTGGCTTGCACTGGGGCAAAACCTGCTCTAGAAGCCCTGCTGCCATCCTTGGCACATTTGACAGGAGATCCTGCTGGGGATGGCTTTCCGCTCACCTCGAGAGGGGGTTTGCTTTCCCCTCCAAGAGACGGTGAATGGGCCAATCTGCTGGTCTCTTGGCCCCTCTGTGTCCGGTGTTAATGGGGATTTCCAGGGCCTCACAACTTCAGAAAGATGCTCTGTGCTCCCCTGTATAGAGTGGAATGATTTTCCTTAATTGTTCCCAGTCAGCCCGCCTTGTTCTCCTTGGGGGTTCTGGATCTAGTCCCTTGACAGCTTCTTGCCAGACTGCTGTTTCTGAGAAGGCTCCGCCTTCCTTGGGCTGTAGTCTTTTATTCCAACCGCTGCTAATCGGTACCTACAGAGCTGCAGAACACGAAGGAGCTGCTCCACACGTTAACTCCTTGGTGGCTGGGTGAGTAGGGGGCTGGAACTCAGCATTCTGCTCCTCAAAGAACATGGAAGTATGGGAGTTCCTATCTTCTTCTGGGTGGTCTCTCTGGAAAGGAAGCGCTTTGCTCAAGACTGAAAGAAAGCCTGATTTTAAGGAATTGCTCGAGGAATATAAGTTTCCATAGGAGAAAACAGAACAAAATTTTGGACTCTAGCCTCAGCTAGTGAATTATTTTGGGGAAAAATTAATTGACTACATGAATAACCATACATAGCATAATAGAGCAAAAATAGCAGTTCTGCACGGGGCCATCCCTCCTGCTGCTTCATGTGTGTCAATTCTTTGTGCTTCACAGGAAAAGCTGAGCAGATCTCACAGGAGTGGCAGAGACTACCTTCATCGGCTCCAGGCAGGTAAAAGGAGAAGGCAGTGCTGCCGT
>NW_010396487.1:0-313 GCF_000710305.1 Buceros rhinoceros silvestris
GCCTTGGTGGCCTTTTGTTGACTGTTGGTGGCCCTACAGGACAAGCCCACCGTTGATGTGGACCTTTGGTGGCTTATCATTGATCTTTGGTGGCCCCCTGGGATGGTCTCACCCACCTGGTGGCGCTTGGTAGCCTCACGTCACTTCTTAGTGGCCCGTCATTGAGCTTTGGTGACTTCTCCTTGGCTTTTGGTGGCCCCCAGAACAGTCCAGCTCCCCATGTCACCTCTTGGTGGCCCCTCATTGGCTTTTCGTGGCCCCCAGAACTGTCCAACTCCCCACGCTACCTCTTGGTGGCTCCCCATTTGTCTTT
>NW_010396487.1:469-720 GCF_000710305.1 Buceros rhinoceros silvestris
TGGCCCCCAGAATGGTCCAACTCCACACGTCACCTCTTGGTGGCCCCACGGTGAGCTTTGGTGGCCACCCAGGACAATCCCACCCCCCATGCTGACCTTTGGTTGTCTCTTAGGATGGTCTCACGCCCCTGGTGGCTCTTGGTGGCCCCACGTCACCTCTTGGTGGCCCTATGTTGACTTTTGGTGGCCTCTCGGGAGAATCCCACCCCCACATTGACCTTTGGTGGCCCCATGTTGACCTTTGGTGGCTC
>NW_010396488.1:0-1544 GCF_000710305.1 Buceros rhinoceros silvestris
AAAAAAAGAAAAAAAGAAGGAAACAACACCGCTCGAGTTGTTTTTTTCTTTTTTTTCTGTAAAAAATGTAAAAAGGGAAGTTAAAAAAAAAAAAGGAGGGGGGGATAAAGTTGCCGGTGGCGGCGATGCCCCGCCGGAGGGGAGGGCAGCACGGGGCCCGCCGCCGGCCCTGCCTTCCCATCCCGGCGCTCCGCACCGAAACAAAGCAGCGAGTCAACTGCGATGCAACCGCTCGAGTTGTTTTTTTCTTTTTTTTCTGTAAAAAATGTAAAAAGGGAAGTTAAAAAAAAAAAAGGAGGGGGGGATAAAGTTGCCGGTGGCGGCGATGCCCCGCCGGAGGGGAGGGCAGCACGGGGCCCGCCGCCGGCCCTGCCTTCCCATCCCGGCGCTCCGCACCGAAACAAAGCAGCGAGTCAACTGCGATGCAGATGGGCGGCTATGAATTTTTTGCTGCTGCTTAGAGCTTTAATTACTCGTTCTTGATCCGTGGGACTACGACACGACACCGCCAAGGTTAAAATGCCCTGAACAGCTCTGAGCAGATGTGAACGAGTTGGCAGACGCGCAAATGAGGTCTGCCTCTAAGCATGATAACAAGTGACTAATACATTGCATATCGCTGAAAGAAAATTATTTTTCTCTAATTTGCATTAGCTTTTCTTTTCCTTTTTTTTTTTTAAACGCCAGCGACATTCCCTCCTCAGAAGCAGCAGCATAATCCTGAAAATATTACTCCGTGACTTTAAAAGATTTGGAAGGAGGCAGAGATTGCCAGTGTTTTGGCTATGCAGGCTTGTTTATCTTTCCGCCTTTGCTCCAAGGCGAAACTAGTTTCGCAAGCAGTATTCTTGCAGAAAAATGGCACATGTCATATAAAACACCAGTTTATAGGAATTGATGCTAAAATTGTTGAATGACTACTGGCGCACTTTTGCCACTAATAGCACAGCGTAATCCATAAAGGACCAAGGGGACAGTCAAGGCCAGAAGTGGAAAAAAAAAAATAGATTGACTGGAGAGAAACAGACAAAGGCAACCCACAGACCAAAATTACAAAAAGAGAGGGTTGGGGGAAGAAATAAGCATCTCTCCTTCCTACCTGCGTTCCACCCCAGAGCCACCGCGTCAAAAAGACAATAGTACGTGGAGGGCACTTACTATATAAAACATAGCGATTCTTGTAGGTAGCGAAACTATGTCAGGTACAAATATAGGCCGGAACCCAGTTCTCCAAGTTCCCTCGACTTTCCAGAGGCTCTTCTGAAAAGGCTGGGAGATCACTTTGGGTACCAAAGCAAACTTCAAAAACAAGCAGCATTTTATATCCTACACTCAAAAGGTGAACTGAGGCGCTTAGACGCAGAGGCTTTGAGGAGAAAATAACCGCTCGAGCTATTTACGCAGGAGCAGTTTTTCACCAAGGACCTACTGCAGGGGTGCCTGCACATCCAGGTTATCGGGGGTTGCGCGCTGCCATCTCAAGAGATGACAACTTCTTCACCAACACGTGCTCGGGAAGCAAACAGGCACTGCCGGCCACCGTG
>NW_010396489.1:0-1338 GCF_000710305.1 Buceros rhinoceros silvestris
AGCCTGTGCCTCAAGGGCTCAGCTCTGGGTCCCAGTTGCTCCCGCGTCTTGCCCCGTGATGGTGACGCTGCAGATCCGCTGGGCCCCTGAACCATTCTCGACTTGCCTCCCAAGCACCGCTCACGGCGGGTCGATTTGAAACGACCCAAACCCAACCTGCCCGGCCTCTCCCCGCACACACCACTGTCCCCCGAGAGCCCCGCACCTGCCACCTTCCGCCCCTGGGTTATCACTCGGTAACGAATGCAGTGACCGCCCAGCGTCTGAGAACCTTTAACACAAATGACGCAACAGCTGAAGAAGTTCAGCAGTTTAAACCACCTCGGGCTCCGCAGACGGTGCCAGGTTTAGATTGAAGTGACAGTGTCACCTGTAAGTGACACTAGCGCAGGACGACACTCCCAAGCAGGTCGTGAGCAGGAGTTTAGACCCAGCTTTTTTGTGCCACAGAAAAATTAAGTCTATTTGCCTTTTAGAGGGATTTAGCATCAAAATGGAGAACAAAAGTGCCTGGATCCCCCAGGCCGGAGCAGCCGTCCCCAGGCCAGGCCTCAGAGGGAACGCATTTTCGCATCCTCGTGGACGCAGCGGGTGACAGTGGCTGTCAGCCGCAGGACCGACACCTGGGGACAGGCCGGGGGCGAGTCTGTTTGTCACCACTCTTCTGACATCAGCGAAGCGCTGACGTGAATCCATCCCGAAAGCTCCTTGGCCCCGCAGCAGCCAGCACCCTCCTGAGCCGGCACGTCCAGCCCCTCGCCCCCTCGGACGCGTCTCACAAGCCAGATACAGCAAGGACTGTCCTGCTGCGGGGCAGGACTGGGCCCCAGCCATCTCCCAGCACGAGGCGGCAGCCGCAGGCATGGAAGGACCCTTCGCTGGCACCAGGTGGTCCCAATAATTCCATTTCTCAAGCCCAGTTTCTCCACTCTGCTGCAAACACGGGCCGGCCTATCCAGATGTTTACATCAGACGACTCAACCTCGCGGTACGCAGCCCGCCCTGCCTGGGGCTGCGCCAGCGCCAAGAGAAAGCGCAGCCTCCCTCCACGGGAGCCAAGCCCCTGCTCCGCCGAGCACCGGGATTGGGGCCAAGAGCCAGCTGGAAGCCAAAGCTCAAGTTCCCGCCTCAAAGTTTTGTGGAGAGAAAGCCCAGATCGAAGGGACACCCAGGTCACTTGAAGAGACACGTGTTTAGCAGTGCCTGAACAAGCACCTCGGCAGCAGCTGCGCTGTGGTGGGGGACGCAGATGGGACGTGCTGTGTCCATCCTGTGCCCTCCCTCAGGAAGCGGCACCAGGACGTGCACTGGGGACGAGCAGAGCCCAGGGGTGATGGC
>NW_010396489.1:1508-1747 GCF_000710305.1 Buceros rhinoceros silvestris
TGCGCTGGGTCCGAGCAGCGTCTCCCACTCACCCCCTTATCTCTTGAAGAAGGCCTCAGGGGGCCGGGGCATGTCGTGGATCACCTCATAGAGCGGCTCGAAGTACCCAAACATCTCCTCCGTCGTCTCGTCCATGGGCACCGTGTCAATGATCTGGGGAGGCACGCAGCTGGCGACGGGCACCGCTGCGCCCCCGACCCCCCCATTCTCCCTCTCCCCGTTACCTTTTGGGCCACCTT
>NW_010396490.1:0-884 GCF_000710305.1 Buceros rhinoceros silvestris
GGCGCATCCACGAGCGCCCAGTGCCCTCTGGTGGGGATGCTCCCGCTGCCGGGACACACTCGGTTGCCACGGAAACAGGATGTTCCGCTCCTCGGCGCCGTTCCAGGGATGCTTTCGGCTCTCCGAGCTCCCCGAGCCCCGGGTGGGACCGAGAGACAGGGAGGGCGCGGGATGGGGGCAGCTCCCACCCGGGTCCTCATGTCATCGGCGAATGGAGAAAGCACATGGCTGGCACCAGCACCTGCCCGTGTGCCCCTGCCGTGTGGTTGCCTGTCACCTATCCTACCATTATATCCTCTTCCCCACCTTAACTCCTCCAAGAGCACAGCGTAGGCTTTTTCCCACCCAGCCCCCTGGTGCTGGGGGTCCAGTTCCTCTCCAGCAGTCCCCAGGTCTGGCGCTGGGCAGAGGGAGTTCAAACATGCGGCTCTTCCGTTTAGGGGAAAGGCCCTGATCTTCAGGACTTGGGGCCTTCTGGGCTCTTGCTGCTTGTGTCAGGAACACCCATGCACATACAGCCTTTGGATGGGTCCACAGGGGTCTGGGGGCAGCCAGGGACCAGCCCCTGGGGTTCCTCCAGTTGCTGTCTGCCCTGCATTGCAATGGCAAGGCAGTGTTGTGGCCCTCCCACCACCAAAAATCACCTTCTTCCAGCAAGAAAGGGCACTGAGGGAAGTCTTGGTCCCCCGCATTGTAGCTGTCCCCCTGATCTCCCATGTCATGCTCCCAGGCTGGGCTGGTGGCTCCATGAAGTGGTGGCCAGTGAAGTCTCCATGCTCACCCTCGGCTCTCATCTCCCCATGGAGCATCTTCTGCCTCACAGGCTACCTGCCCCGCTCTCCATCCCCTGGGAGAAGCCAAGGGCTTAGGATTGGGGGCAGCTG
>NW_010396490.1:899-2388 GCF_000710305.1 Buceros rhinoceros silvestris
ACCCGCGGCTCTCATCTCCCCATGGAGCATCTTCTGCCTCACAGGCTACCTGCCCAGCTCTCCATCCCCTGGGAGCAGCCAAGGGCTTAGGTTTGGGGTAAGCTGGAGCAGCCCTGGGCTGCTCTGGGCAGTTGAGGTATCCTGGTGATGGACACGTTGCTGGGAAGGCCCTGGAGTCATGCTGGGGCCCAGCAGAAGAAGTAACCCTGTTTCCATGACCTTCTCCACATCTTGTGAAGACCTGCTCGTCCAAGGGAGCTGGTTGCATGGTTTAGGGGTTCACTTGAACATGTCTTTATTCACCCTGCACAGCCTTATCCCAGCAGTGGGGCAATGCCAGCCCATGACAGGGACAGGAGGACACAATCTTGTCCCACCAGCAGTGACGGCAGCAGGGTCTACGTGACACAGCCTGGCACAGCCACAGCTATCCCGTTCACGCCAAGCCCAGCATCACTCCAGCATCAGAGACAAACACAGCGTGGATGGGCTCAGCCTCACGGGAGGGGTGAGACAGGCAGGAAGAACAGGCAGAGAAGGGGAAAGGGAACCTTGTACCTCTGCCTGCCCCTCCCAGTGCCCACCAGTCCATGTGTCTGGGTGAGGACCAGCAGCAGTAAGGAGCAGGGCACAGCCATCCTTCACCAAGAGCTGCCCTGCAGGGTCCAGGCGTGCTGTAGGTTGATGTGCACCACCAAGACCTTCCACCCCCAAAGGTCCCATGGGTGCTAGCAGCCCCGAGCCCAGGGTGGGGGGTCCCAGCACCCTGCTGCCTGGGACAGCCCCAGTTCTAGACGGCAGCAGGGATCACGGTGTGGCCACTGCCAGCTCCTCTCCTCTCACCTTCTTCTGAATAAAATAACATGTGAAGTGCACCGAAAGTGGAAAAAATGGACCATGAAGTTTTTGACCCCTGGGGGAAGGGCCTACAAGCTCTTGGGCACCTGCACATCTCCCTGTTTTCCCTGGGTGTTTTTTGGCAGAGCTGCAGCAGGGCTCAGTCCAAGCACCCCCTCCTCTACCCAGCACTGACAGCCAGACGCTACCCCGATTCCATGCAGCCCCAGCAGCCTCCTGTTGCCCCTGCCTGATGCTCAGGCCAAGAGTGGCACATTGTGTGTCACCCAGACCGAGCCTGGCCCCCAGGATGCAGGATCTCATCCCTTTGTCTTTACGCTCCAGCCCAAGGATGCTCTTCCCAGCTGCATCTCTTTTACCCCGGCTGTCTCCAGTCAGGTACAACCAGCACCCAGATCAGACAGCCCTCAGCTGCTGCCCATCCAGAGCCAGGGGGTGGCAAGCACAGCCCTCACAGCCTGTGCCGTACTGGGACCCACAGGGTGTGCTGCCGAGGCAGGGCAGCCTCTTGGTGAGGAGCCCTTTGGCATTAGCTGCATCCTGCTGGCACTGCGGCTCCGCTGGCACAGGCAGTGGGTCAGCCCAGGCAACGCCAAGCGAGAGCCAAGCGCCACCCCCGGCCCTCTCCGGG
>NW_010396490.1:2478-10538 GCF_000710305.1 Buceros rhinoceros silvestris
CGCGCGTTCTGCTTGCGGCAGGCGGCCCGCCGCTGGGCTGGGGAAGGGGCCACCAGCCAAGGCTTGGAGCTGCCCCAGAGCATCTCCAGGGCATCCACCTCCTCTACACTCTGCACGGGAGCAGGGACCGCAGCTCCTCCGCAGCCAGGCCAGGACAACTCACAGGCCAGCAGTGCATGCGGTACAGCATTGGGGAGGTCTCGGTGTGGATGTCCCATGTGCTGGTCAGGAAGGCAAAACATTGCAGCCCACCAGCCACCTTCTCTCCACCTTCTTCCCAGGCCCTGCTCCACGTAGCTGGTGGGACAGTTGGACTGTTCCTGCCTGTATAGCTCCACTCCAGGACCAACGGTCCTGCCCAGGACCACCATGGAGATACGTCCTGATCCAAGGCTCAGCGCATCCCACCACCTCTCCCTGCAGCTGACACTGCCGGGATGGGCCTGCGGCTGCCAGGTTTGCTGCATCTCTGTGCATCTCCTGCAGAGGATAAAACCATCCACAGAGTGACAGGTCAGCTGAGGTTGGGAGGAACTTCTGGAGATGGTCTGCTCCCGGCCCTGCTCAGAGCATCCGTACCTGTGTGTGCATGCCTGTGCACGCGTGTCCAGCCGTGGCATGCACATGTGTCCGTGTGAGCGCCTCTGCCCCTGCAGCTCCCTGCCAGGGATTACAGCTCTCAGCACAGCGCAGGCAGGCAGAGAAGTTCTGTGATTTGAAAGAGCTGCTTCTCCAGACATCAGCGCTGCCTTTGAAAGCACATGAAAGGCAGGCGGATCGTGAGCAACCAAAGCCCAGCTCAGCGAGACAAACATCCTTCTATGCACCCTCAGCCTTTTCCTGCCACCCGTGTGATCTTTCCCACTCTCCTGGGCGCTGGGGTTTGAAAGGCTGTCATTGTACTGGGGCTGTGGGCAGGTGAAGGGATTAGCATGCCTGGGAAGGGGCCTGGTTGGAGCCAGGGAGCTGCTGGGGACATGTGCCGTGCACCCTGTGCCGTGGGGAGAGCAGCCACCAGCCAGCACCGGCCCCAAGGACCTTGTGTGTGGGGACGTGGGGAGGAAGAACAGCAGGGTCTCTGCACGCTGACACTGGCCCCAGCTTTTTGCAGGGACCATCAGGTGCAGCCCCAGTTCCCCTGCATGGTGAGGGCAGGGCTGTACACCCTGGCCTACCCCATCCCCCGGCTGGCCCTGAGGCCACCCCTGGCAGGGCAGTTGAGCCCTGAGACCTATGGGGGACTGTGCCAAGTCTCTTCCCTGAGCATCTGATGCT
This sequence comes from Buceros rhinoceros silvestris, assembly GCF_000710305.1. Lineage (NCBI taxonomy): Eukaryota > Metazoa > Chordata > Aves > Bucerotiformes > Bucerotidae > Buceros > Buceros rhinoceros. Next base: position 3,754 of record NW_010396490.1, read on the forward strand.
CCCCTAGACCCTACCTCTTTGCTTGGCAAACCTGTTTTGGCTGCACTGACCACACTCCAGGAAACCTGTGACATGGTGCTACCTTCTGCTCTCCCCAGCCCTGTGCCCGAGCACAGTTGTCCATCCTGAACCTACAGCAGACAAGTCCACACTCACAGTGATTGCACAAGACCATGTCCAGCCCCAGCCTCTCCAACCCGTGGCATCCCTGAGACCCTGCAAACTCCCGGTTATCTACCAGCTCCTGCTCCAACCTTGGCCAACCTCCTCTGCAGTTTCCCAGGACCAGAAATCATACCCTGGACTAGAGGGAAGCTCCTGACTTGATCACAACCAAAATGTTTCCGCAGGATGTTTGGGGTTTGGGAAATCGCTGCTCAACTTTTGTCCTCGTGTAACTTGGTGTTCCTGACTCATCTCAAAAAGCCTCTTGTTCTTCCATCACTTCTCCCCTCACACTGGAGAATAATATTTTCATTCACACACTGAAATTAGATCCTGCGGTTTCTGCCAGCAAGACTTTTCAATAACCTGCTTATGCTCCTGGCTGTAATTGCCTGGCAGACCGTTAGCTGCTGCACATTTGAGGTCGAGGGGGTGTGTGAAGGGACCCAACACAGCCCTGCAGCAGACCCGAGCCCAGTTTGGCTGCATTCTTGGAGCCCAGATGGATGAAGGGCAGAGATCAGAGGGAGAGCACGGAGACGGGATGATGCCTCAATCCTGTACCACGAGGATGGAGAAGCACTGGAGGAGCAGGATCCCCAGGCTCAGCATTGTGCATCTCTCTCGTGCACATCAGAAGCTTGGTGCAGAGCCCAAGCCCTTCCGCAGAAGCTTGTGGGGGGACCTGAGCTGCTCCCAGCCTGGAGGGCTCTGACAGTGGGTGAGGGGTGCCAGCCAAGTGGGGACATGGCACCCCTGCCTCGGTGGCACTCTGCTATAGATGCAGCAGCAGAGGAAGACCCCCAAAGCGCTGCTGTGCCAGGGAAGGGAAATAGCTTCTAGGGCTTCCCAAACTCACAGCTTTCCCACTCCACGGCGGCTGCCCAGGCAGGCACTTGGAAGTCCTGACTGTCCCAGCTGCTGAACATCCTTCCAGGTTGCCGCAGCACTGGGCCAAAGTGGCCCGGGGAGCGGGCCAGCCCGGGGATGCCGAGAGCCTGCCAAGCAGGCAGCAAGGAGCAGATGATTCCTGCCAGCCTGGTGGTCCATCTGGCAAGCTGCGGAGCGATTTGGCAATCCCCACTCTGCAGCAACCTGCATGGCAAGCTGCTGAGGGCTCAGTGAGCCTGCAAGCCATGGGTGCCCATCTGCCGGCCTGGCAGGCACTGGGCAGCAGAGGAGCCCCGGCTCCCAGTGCCAATGGGGTGGAGCTGGGAGGCAGGCGGAGCACCCTGCAGGTCACTGCCAGGAGGTTCAGCGAGCTTGGCAGGGGCTGGAGAGCCCCAAACACCGTTCCAGCCATTCTCGTACTTCAGGAAATCAGCTTAGGAAGGAGCCTCCCTTGGCCATCAGGAAATCACTGTTCTCCAGGTGACAGTTCCAAAGTCTTCCCTGAACCATGTCTCCAGCCAGGCCGTGGCAGCTCTGTACCAAATGGCTGGTGCATTGAGGGTTCATAGCTGGACACCATCTCCCGAGGCTCTGGAGAGCTGCTGCAGTGGTGGCACCGCCTGCACCTTCCTGCACCCTTCCTGGGCACAGGTCACCTGTGCAGGTGGCACATGGCACCTGCCCGGCCCCAGCGCTCAAGACCACTGCTCCCCACAACTCCCCATTTCAGAGCTTGGTGACCCATCTAAACCACGTTCTCAAGTATCAGAACTCAGTCCTGGAGCCCTGGGTGCACTGAGCCCCCCATCAGCGTAGCCTCGGTGGGACCATGTTGCTGCTGAACTCCAGCATCTCCCCGTGGACTCTTCCAGCTGTGGAACTGAACTTTCTGAAAGCACCAGAAGTTGTTTATAAACATTGGGGAACTAATATCTGTCTCCTCACATCCTCAGAGATATCACGGTAATTTTCCTTTGTTTTTTTCCAAAACAGCTCATCCTCTGGCACAGGCAGCATGTGGGAATCTCAGCTGGATGTTTCAGACAATTACAAACATCTTAAAAAATGGATGGAAGTGGTCTCTGGTGTCAGTTGCAGCAGTTTCTTGAACTACTGATGGGCTAGTAACAACCATCAGGATGGGAACAGCTACAGCCCAGATCCTGCAAACTTTCCACACACAATTAACCTGAAGTTGGAGTTGCTTTGGGAGTGCAGGTGCTGGCTAGCTCGGAGCTAGCAGGGTGCAGCCTTACCCCTGAGCAACCCTTGCAGATAGGGATGGAGCCTGAGCCAGTGGGTGCGACGCTGCTGGTGTCATTGCTGACCTCCTCCCAGCACAAGGCTCTCACATCACCCCAGCACCTGCCCTGCAGATCACATCCTAACCTGGCTTCAAACCAGGTCCGGTTCTGCTACTCTTCTTCTGAGGCTTTCAGTGACCTCAGAGGATGTTGGCAGGACCAGGACTGGTAACTTCTGGCTTGAGGTCTCCCAGTTACTGCACAACCCAGCTGCCCTGGACAGTCCACATCCCCATCTGAGTCACAAAACCACTGTCCAGGGAGCAGAGGCAGGAGACATAGGGCCAGCTGGGCCCCACTCTTCTGAATTCCTCTCTGGCATCTGCCAGGGTTGTCAGCCTTTGTCCAGCCCTGTCCCCTCCGCTCGACAGACGTGCTGCTCAGCCTGGGCACTGCAGTGAGACCAGGAGGTGAAGCCTCCTCAGACCTTGGGGCCAGGTGACCATTATCTGTCACAGAGGTCTCGAAGGAGGCTGCGCTGTGCAGGGCACAATAAAGCACAAAGCTGGCACGACGCTTCATCCTGCCTTTTCTTGGTTTCGGAAGAACACACATTGCAAGCTGTTTTTTTTTTTTAAATCAGCTCTTGGAAACTACGTCTCTTTCCACCTCCAAGATCCTGTGTTCCTGCCCATGTTTCTTGAGGAAAAACGTCTGTTCTGGGGAGCAGACCACTGGCTCCCCTCGCGCAAACCACACTTTCCAAGAGAAGTTGCTAATAACTGCTGCCACAATCAAACTGGAGATATTTCACCTCGTGACTGCACTGCCACAGGGACCAGGGGCTCCCAAGGCTGGCCAGCAGCTGGAGCTCACCTCTCCGCTTGCTCCAAGGAGGAGGCTCCTGGAGAAGGCTTGGCAGGGTCTACATCCTCCTCTGCAGGGGCACTAGGTGGGTCTTCGCTATCATCACATGCTGAGGCAGAGGGACCTGCTGTGCCAGCAATGCGGAGCTGCAGTCCAGTAGGTGTGAGGGGACCAGGCAACCACAGGACTGAGCCTCCCTGGGGCATCTGTGTCCTCCTCCCGCTGCCACCAGCCTGCCCGACCCCTGGGAGCTCAGCTATGGGGAGAGCTGCCGTAGAACAGGCTGGTCCTCGACCGTTTCTCTGACTTCCAGGTGGGGGATTACAGTAAATGAACCATCCACATGAGAAGTGATGCCATCCACGCCACATCTTGGGCTTTGTGGGGCTAAAACAGGCAAGTCTCAGTCTTTCTTGAGTCCAAGAGTAGAAACTGAAGGCTTTGAGTCAGCAGAGTCTGATCTGGATGTTCCCAAGTGGCCTTTCAGCAATAAAATGTGTAAATCAAGAGGAAAAGCACAGGACTGTGCAGAGCCTGGAGTGGCCCAGAGAGTCTGGTCACTTGATGTGACTGCTGAGAAACGTTGCAGGGAGCTCCTCAAACCCACATGCTGCCTCGGTTTGCCCCTCTTGGGAATTGTCCAGCACCAAAGATTCCAAGAAAAAACTATATTTCCTAAAAAGCATTCCTGTCCCCAGCTCAGAATGCGCTCTCCAAGCCACGGCCTTTTCCTTTTCCCTCAGAGGTCTTTCTGTAGAGCCGGGTCTCAGGGTCCTCAAAAACCAGCCTCAGCTTGAGCCACCTCTCACAGCCAGCCCACAGCTTTTTCCAGGCTGTTCCTCCTGATGACGGTGCAATCAAGGGTCTTTTGGGCATAACGTTTTTTTCCCACCCCACATTTCATATGCTGTTTTCCTTTTCTCTTCTAGGTGGTTTCTTCTCACCTTCCTCCATCCTGTGCCTTGCCACTGGAACACTGTCCACTGCAAAGGAAGAACACGAGACTCCAAAACTGTCCTTTCTTCAGGTCCAATTTTGTCAAGATAGTAACGTAAAAACAAGCTTCTCCAGCCTTTTTTCTCTCTTGTTTAACAAAAGGCGCCGTTGCAAGGGAAACAGACCCCAGAGCAGCTGCGTTTCCAGGCTGCTCAGCACCACCGGCGTGTCTCCTACCTAGGAAGGCAGATGGAGAACCGCGGTACCTGCAAGGCTCTCCTCTCCTAGCTGTTTTTCTCTCTCTTCCTCATGAGTATCATGTGTTTCTTTCATCTTTCAGACTCGTAAGTCCCACTGGATTTTCCGCATGCACTGCTGTATTGTGGCTCTTCCTCTTCAGACACTTGTCCCGTGTACTATCAGTATCCTCATGTGAACTTGTACACCTGCACATCACTTTCTCTAGGATTTTCTTATGGGCTTGTTGCTTCTGCCTGTTTTTTTCCTCCTCAGTGCTCAGGCACATTCTTGTATCTCTTCCCCTGCTTAAATTGCCGTGGCCACTTACAGACATAACCTCTCGGAAACCGCTGGATGTGCCCTGAGCCCCTCCAGGAGCCCATCTTGCCATGCAGACAGGTCACACTCTTCCTGATGATCAGTGGGAAATCAGTGCTGGCCGCAGCCTGCACTGCCCCGAGCAGACCCAAGCTGAGCTCAGCACCATTTTGCCCCTAGAATCAGAGATGCTCCCTAAGGGGGAGGCAGAGCTCTTAAAACCAGCAATTTTGTATTTTTCAACCATCATGTGATGGCTCTGGCAGTGTCCCCATCATCACAAGATCTGGGTCAAGGAGGGACCTGCCTTTCCCCAACCTGCCAAGGGCTGGTGAAGTTTTTGCTTCCTTCACATCAGGAGCGCTCCTCACCTCCTACTCATCAGATCAGGCTTATTTTACCCCATAACTGGAAGGCAGGATCAGGAACTCAAGGTGCTGGCAATGCCCATCCTCTCATCTCCCCCAGCCACCACCGGCGCTGAGGCTCTGTCCAGCCCCTGCAGATCTCATGCCTGTTGCGCAGTTGGTGACACTGTAATAGAAGGTAGCTGTGAGCCATATTTTGTTCTCTGCAAAATGCTCATAAAGAAAAATCCACAGCACCGTGCCAGGAAATCTTTTTATATCTTAATTCCAGAACGCTCAAATAGCAGTTTAGATCTGCAGTTCTATTAATGTTCTGGGAGAGGCAAATCAGCATCCCCAGGTCCCTCTGTTCTCAGCGAAACAAGTTCCCACAAAGGGGGCAAGTTTTGCACAGTCATTCTCAGCGGCTCAGAGCGGCTCAAGGCAAGAACCCAAACACACAGAGATTGCCTCAACAACCGGGAGAGAGACTTCGATGTGTCTTGAAACACTCTTTGTGTCATCTAATTCCTGAGCCTGGGAGTCGGGTGCAGTGCGACTCTGTAGATTTGCCTGAATTAAGTGCATGTTTGGGCTCTATAGATTTAAAAATATGAGTCAAATCAGATGATGTTACTCCGTTGTGCAAGTGCCTGTTGGGTTTGAGGCTCACAAAGCAGCAGGATGCTGGAATTAAAGAGCATAATGAGGGAGCTGGTCTTAAAACACAACCAGGGCCCTGGGGCAGAGGAGCCTTCTGCTCCCCTTTGGCTGAGCTGACACTTGGCAGCGCTTGGTGCTTCTCCTCACGCTGCTGCACCTCGCTGGGCTGAGCCCCGCAGGAGCCCGCAGGGCAGCTGGGTGATGCTGCCAGCCCGACCACAGCCTGCAGCAACCCCGCAGCTCCCCTGTGGTGCTGGAGCGTGGCCCTGGCGCTGGGTGCTGCAGTGGTGGCACTGCCAGGGGTGGCACTGCCAGGAGTGGCTGGTGCGAAGCAGAGGCCGTGGCTGCAGGCAGGATGGTGCAGGTAGGGCAATGCCACGGGGAGCCAACAGGCAGTATGGTGCAGGTAGGGCAATGCCGCGGGGAGCCACAGGCAGGGCATGTTGTGGGCAGGTGGTGTGGGGTGAGGAGCCCAGCACTGCTCCGCGGGCAGCGAGCAGGGAATGCACTGCAGGGAACAGTGCTGCAGGCAGCACATGGTGAGGCAGCACTGGGCAGGGGAGGTGCAGGCAGTGGGCAGAGGGGTGCAGAGCAGCACAGGTCCTGCCCGCTCAGCACTGGGCAGGCAGGACACAGAGGAGGGGCACAGGGCAGGGCTGGTGCAGGTAGAGCTGCAGGCAGGGCAGGTGCAGGCAGGGCAGGTGCAGGCAAGGCAGGAGCAGACAGGGCAGGTGCAGGCAGGTGGGTGCCGGCAGTGGGCCCAGACCCGTCTGTCAGTTTGAGGTCGGTGGTTCAGGAGGTGCTTCCTCTCTCCCCTCCTGCGCTCACTGCCCCCTCGCTCAGCCCTTCCACTGCCCTCAGCCACCCGGTTTTGCCCCATTTCGAGGCGTTGCAATGGCAGAGCTTTGCCCCAAGACCCCAGTGCTGACCCTGGAGATCCTCAAGCTGAGGATAAGCAGAAGGATAAAACCCTGAAGCTGGAGCACAGGTGATAAGGAAACAAGCACCGTTCACCCTCTGCCTTCGTGGGCAGCCTGGGATCGCCCGGGTGGATGTAATCCTGCGTAAGCCCTGGGAAATAAAACCGACTGACACGAAAGTCTGCTCTGCCTGC